>NC_134835.1:27841342-27989654 GCF_004210375.1 Tachypleus tridentatus
ATTTACGTTCCAGTAGAGGGAAGTACCTACTTTGAAAGAAGGTTTTAAAACTTTTAATTTAAAAACAGGAAGTAATACGATAAATGTTTAAACACAACAACTAATTTGCCTGAACTAAAGGTACCTCTCTTATGAAGATGCTTCATAGAAACGTTACTGTAAATATATATACATTATTTTGTTCAAGATGTTGTCGTCTGTTAAACAAAATTAATATTCAAAGTGATTGATTGAGCTGTCCGAAGAGATTATGTTAAAGACTGCAAAACATTTTTTTCCAAATTTTGAATCATGTTTTGAAAGCTGTAGCTTAGTTTAGGTATGAAGTTCAGAGAGCTCATCCATCATTTTATGATTTCCCAGCACCACTACGCACGCCAGTTTTCCTTCTTTACCATGGCTACCACAATAACTTGTCAAGGTTTAACCAGTTTTGTTCCTTTTTTTTTCTTCACTTCTCTCTCTTTATTATTTTAATTTTAAAGTGCCACTCTTTCCTTCGCGAAGTTTTAACAGATTAGTGTAGAAAGACTCAACCTTTGTTATCTGAGATCTACACAAGCACTTTCACAAATAATGTACAATGAGTGAACAGTGCGAGTATGGTTAGACTTTAGAGGGGATTCTGAGCGAGTGCATAATAGAATGTGACTTAGAACTGTTGTTAAACGTTTATTTTTATTGGAATCCATTTATTTCACTTTTTTTTTTTTTTGCCTACACCGTAAGGTCTGGTTTGGTTTGTTTTGAATTTCGCGCAAAGCCACACGAGGGCTATCTGCGCTAGACGTCTCTAATTTAGCAGTGTAAGACAAGAGGGAAGGCAGCTAGTCATCATCATCCACCACCAAATCGTGGACTACTCTTTTATCAACGAATAGTGGGATTAACCGTAACATTATAGCACTCCCATGGCTAAAGGGGCGAGCATGTTTGGTGTGACGAGGATTCGAACCTGCAACTCTCAGATTACGAGTCGAGTGTTTTAACCACCTAGCCATGCCGGATCCGTAAGGTCTGGTAGATATGCAGTTTATTAATATATACGTTTGTGTGTATACACTTCTAATACATGTATTAAAAATACGAAAAACGTCATATTAGGAACTTCAGACACATATGTATATATATATATTAGTCTGACGAACCATTTGTCACTTTTTGTAAAGAGTATATTTTATACAACGATTTCTTTTACTTTTCCCTCGCAACTTTTACAGTTATTTAAAATTACTTGGACGAAAAAACCGGTTTCGTAGCTTTTACTACGCTTTATCTTACATTTCAACTTTTACAATTATTTAAAATTATTCGCTCTTTAAAAAACCAGTTTCGTAGCTTTTGTTACATTTCAGGTCTAGTAAGCCCCGGCATGGCCAGGTGGTTAAGGCACTCGACTCGTAAACCGAGGGTCGTGGGCTCGAATCCCCGTCACACCAAACATGCTCGTGGGGTTCAGTCGTGGGGGCGTTATAATGTGACGGCCAATTCCACTATTCGTTGGTAGAAGAGTAGTCCAAGAGTTGGCGGTGGGTGGTGATGACTACCTGCCTTCTCTATAGTCTTATACTGCTAAATTTGGGACGGCTAGCGCAGATATCCTTCGTGTAGCTTTGCGCGAAATTCAAAACAAACAAACAAACAATCAGGTCTATTTCTTTTCACTCTACTTTTTAAATCAAGAATAAAACAAACCGGTGTATGAAATCTGTCTGATGTTCTACCAGTATGGTAATTTATAGAATGGGAACATGATGTAACTACGTACGTGTATGTGATAGAAATACAGAAATACACGTGAAGCATTCATGAAAGAATGACGTTAGAAACACATTCTGTAATACAGTTTTTCTGTGTTATGTAACGTTTTCTGTTTCTTGCTAAACGCGTTTACACGCGTGTAAAGTATGTGCTATATATATATATATATATATACTGGACATGTGAAGTATGTGTTATATATATATTTATATACAGGACATGTGAGGTATGTGTTATATACCTACATGTATAAAATTTCTTTCTTTAATAATATCATTTTGTTTCATGTTTCACAGTTAAGGCTCCGGCATGGACAGATGGCTAGGGTGCTCGACTTGTAATCTGAAGGCCGTGGATTTGAATCCCCGTCACATCAAAACATGCTCGTCCATTCAGCCGTGAGGGCGTTACAATGTGACGACCAATCCAACTATTATTGGTAAAAGACTACCTCAAGAGTTGGCGGTGGTGGTGATGACTAGCTGCCTTCCCTCTAGTCTTACACTTCTAAATTAGGGACGGCTAGCGCAGGTAACACTCGTGTAGCTTTGCGCGAAATTCAAAACGAAAGAAATTCGCACTTGAATTCTGACACACGTTTTAGCTGATGTGTATTGACAAACTAGATTATAATGTTGCTTTTCCAAGATATGGAAGAAGACTTCGGATCAACAGTCTATGTTATTCATTAAGTCATTACCGGAATTATAAATTCACTTATTAATCGTTTCGATCGGATATGTTTTCTTACTTTTGCACGACAGTTTGGTTTGAATAATTAACCCTATTTAAAAAAAAAAAAGAATGCCAATAACGTTTAAGGCACGTGCATGTCAATGTATTGTTATTGTTAGGCACGTGCATGTCAATGTATTGTTATTGTTAATAGTTTTTTTGGTGTTGTTAAAGTCTCATGGCAGTAATTTGTTATCCTTCATCTTGCAGTCATATTTTCCATCGTAGTTAGTGGCTTCTATTTGAGGAGTACTCGCACGAGATTCACGTGTCACTAGTTACTTACTATACAGCACAGATAATAGTATACGTATAACAAGATGTGGTGTGAAAGGACAGATAATCTAATACCTTAATTCTTATACATACATATATATGTTAAGCAACAACAAAACTGAAACATCACTGACCAAACTTTAGTCAAAATATTTTTCGTGTTTTACTTTGCAATTTAGTTCTTATAGTTTATTCATTTTGCAGATTGACTTAATAAATTAATGTTTGCGTTGCTCTGAATTAATTTCAAAATGTGTTTTCAAACTAATAAAGTTGAGACATCTGAGCCTGTCAGTTACGCGACCATCATTTTCTACAGTGACGTAATGTAGTTTTAAACAATAAATATTGTTGCGGAGTGATTATCTCAGAGACATTTGAACTCCAGTTTTAGCTCATATCTCAGAGACATTATGAACTCCAGTTTTAGCTCATATCTCAGAGACATTATGGACTCCAGTTTTAGCTCATATCTCAGAGACATTATGGACTCTAGTTTTAGTCCATCTGTTTTATTTAAAACCGTGACTTTTCTTAAATTTTTCGCCACAATTTTTAAAATGTTATTGTTACGTTTAGTAATAACCATTTTTCTCATTATTGATGTTTTTATTCAATGAATTAGACTAGCAAACATTGCCATACTATCGCCTAGATACAAGAGAAACATGTTTGAGAAAACAGTTACATTAAAGCGTAACTTATTCTCTAGTAATGTGTACAATACTTGGCTCAGTAACACCCGTGAGACAAGCTAAAATTAAATTTAGTTATAAGTTGTTATCAGCTATTCGTACATTTCTTGTTTTATTACAAGTTGTTGTATTCCATTCATGCACATTTTCTGTTTTATCACAAGTTGTGGTATCTATTAATACATATTTTTCTGTTTTATTACAACTTGTGGTATCCATTAATACACTTTTTCTGTTTTATCACAAGTTGTGGTATCCATTAATACATATTTTCTGTTTTATCACAAGTTGTGGTATCCATTAACACAATTTTTTCGTTTTATTACAATTTGTTGTATCCTATTGACACATTTTTTTCTGTTTTACTAGTTTTATCACAAGTTGTGGTATCCCATTAACACATTTTTTCTGTTTTATCACAAGTTGTGGTATCCATTAACACAATTTTTTCGTTTTATTACAATTTGTTGTATCCTATTGACACATTTTTTTCTGTTTTACTAGTTTTATTACAAGTTGTGGAATGCCATTCATACACGTTTTCTGTTTTATCACAAGTTGTGGTATCTATTAATACATATTTTTCTGTTTTATTACAACTTGTGGTATCCATTAATACACTTTTTTCTGTTTTATCACAAGTTGTGGTATCCCATTAACACATTTTTTCTGTTTTATCACAAGTTGTGGTATCCATTAACACAATTTTTTCGTTTTATTACAATTTGTTGTATCCTATTGACACATTTTTTTCTGTTTTACTAGTTTTATCACAAGTTGTGGTATCCCATTAACACATTTTTTCTGTTTTATCACAAGTTGTGGTATCCATTAACACAATTTTTTCGTTTTATTACAATTTGTTGTATCCTATTGACACATTTTTTTCTGTTTTACTAGTTTTATTACAAGTTGTGGAATGCCATTCATACACGTTTTCTGTTTTATCACAAGTTGTGGTATCTATTAATACATTTTTTTTCTGTTTTATTACAAGTTGTGGAATGCCATTCATACACGTTTTCTGTTTTATCACAAGTTGTGGTATCTATTAATACATTTTTTTTCTGTTTTATTACAAGTTGTGGAATGCCATTCATACACGTTTTCTGTTTTATCACAAGTTGTGGTATCTATTAATACATTTTTTTTCTGTTTTATTACAAGTTGTGGAATGCCATTCATACACGTTTTCTGTTTTATCACAAGTTGTGGTATCTATTAATACATTTTTTTTCTGTTTTATTACAAGTTGTGGAATGCCATTCATACACGTTTTCTGTTTTATCACAAGTTGTGGTATCTATTAATACAATTTTTTTCTGTTTTATTACAAGTTGTGGAATGCCATTCATACACGTTTTCTGTTTTATCACAAGTTGTGGTATCTATTAATACATTTTTTTTCTGTTTTATTACAAGTTGTGGAATGCCATTCATACACGTTTTCTGTTTTATCACAAGTTGTGGTATCTATTAATACATTTTTTTTCTGTTTCATTACAAGTTGTTGTATCTCATTATCACATTTTTTTCTGTTTTATCACAAGTTGTGGTATCCCATTAACACATTTTATTTCTGTTTTATTGCAAATTGTAATATACCACTCACACAGGTTTTCTGTCTTATTATAAGTTGTGGTATGCCATTTATACAAGTCATATGCTCTGTCACTAGTTTTCATATGATATTTATAATTATTCTGTTTTCTATTCTGTTTATGTTTCAAATAAAGCTTATCAGATCTGGAGGAATATTACTAACACGTATTGTTTTAGGGAAGCGCCAGAGTTAGTTAGTTTGTTATAAATTCAAACCCAGTCGGTAATCAGAGCCTATTCATTTAAAGAGAGTTTCCACCTTTCTTGTGTGACATTTTAATGATATTTTTCTAACAGTGTAGTATAATTGTTATTGAATATTCTTCTGGATTGGACTATTTTAAAATAATTACTTCATGATTTATGCTTTATTACAGAGGATCATCATGGTGACTTGCAATAATTCTCTTTCATGAGTGAAATAAAATAACGGAAAAAACTTCAACAAAATTACTTTTAACTAATCGAGTGTGTTTATAGTTAAAAGGATTTTATTAATTACATGTTACTTCAATCCGAAGAGAAAGTGTACATTCCGATTACCCTGCCCTCTATTAGGTTATTTAAACATTATTAATTATTTTCGGGATAAAATTTTTCTTTCCACAAAACACAAAGAAATATTTTGGACCTCACTGACCCACTTATTGTTTCTAATTTTTATGCACAAAATTTATGTAATAATTAATATTTGAAATTTAAAAAAATGAATGTTGGTATATTTATGAAGTGTGTATGTTTGTTTTCTCATAGCAAAGCCACATCCGGCAATCTGCTGAGCCCACCGAGAGGAATCGAATCCGTCATTTTAGCGTTGTAAATCCGTGGACTTATCACTGCACTAGCGTGAGGGGTTATTTATGAAGTAGCTTTTCGGATTTTCTGGTCATAGTCCTATTACTTATTTTACTATCGTACAAAACCTGCTATTGAATACTTGGAATACAAATCTATATCTGACTTTAACACGCAGTTCATAATATTTACTTTGATTAAAGCACAAAAAAAATAATATTATTACACATAAAAAGACGAACAGTAGCCACTCAGTAAAATCACTTATTTGTTTTGTTTTTAAGTGAAGCACAATGCAACGGATTTTATCTTTGTAAATTTGCCAAGAAACCTACATGCCACACTTTGGAAAGCAAAACACATAAATAACGACCACATTAAACAAAGGTTACTAATAAAAACGAATAATTATTTGAGCGCGTTTGTTTTTAAACTCTCACCAATATATATAACAGAATTTCTAATAACTCATCACTACTATCATATATCAAACTGCTTGAGGAAAATTGTTGTAGTTCATTTGTACGGGGTAACATTAGACATATTTTCCGAGGCTCAGGTGGTTGGGGCTCTCCACTCGCAATCTAAGGATCGAGGGTTCGAATCCCCATATTATCAAATATGTTCGCTCTTTCAGCTATCGGAGCGTTATAATAATTAGAGTAACTATTACTTCATGAAATAATTAGAGTAACTATTACTAAAGTCCAAATAAGATATTGGTTTGATTAGTAAAAGTTGAAGTAATTAGATAATTTATTATTAAAGTATATACAAAGTATTAGTTTGATTACTAAAAGTTGAAGTCATTAGAGTATTTATTACTAAAGTCTACATAAGATATTAGTTTGATTACTAAAAGCTGGAGTCATTAGATTATTTATTACTAAAGTCTACATAAGATACTAGTTTGATTACTAAAAGCTGGAGTCATTAGATTATTTATTACTAAAGTCTACATAAGATATTAGTTTGATTACTAAAGCTGGAGTCATTAGATTATTTATTACTAAAGTCTACATAAGATATTAGTTTGATTACTAAAAGCTGGAGTCATTAGATTATTTATTACTAAAGTCTACATAAGATATTAGTTTGATTACTAAAAGCTGGAGTCATTAGATTATTTATTACTAAAGTCTACATAAGATATTAGTTTGATTACTAAAAGCTGGAATCATTAGATTATTTATTACTAAAGTCTACATAAGATATTAGTTTGATTACTAAAAGCTGGAGTCATTAGATTATTTATTACTAAAGTCTACATAAGATACTAGTTTGATTACTAAAAGCTGGAGTCATTAGATTATTTATTACTAAAGTCTACATAAGATATTAGTTTGATTACTAAAAGCTGGAGTCATTAGATTATTTATTACTAAAGTCTACATAAGATATTAGTTTGATTACTAAAAGCTGGAGTCATTAGATTATTTATTACTAAAGTCTACATAAGATACTAGTTTGATTACTAAAAGCTGGAGTCATTAGATTATTTATTACTAAAGTCTACATAAGATATTAGTTTGATTACTAAAAGCTGGAGTCATTAGATTATTTATTACTAAAGTCTACATAAGATATTAGTTTGATTACTAAAAGCTGGAGTCATTAGATTATTTATTACTAAAGTCTACATAAGATACTAGTTTGATTACTAAAAGTTGAAGTAATTAGAGTATTTATTACTAAAGTCTACATAAGATACTAGTTTGATTACTAAAAGTTGAAGTAATTAGAATATTTATTATTAAAGTCTACATAAGATACTAGTTTGATTACTAAAAGTTGAAGTAATTAGAATATTTATTACTAAAGTCTACATAAGATACTAGTTTGATTACTAAAAGTTGAAGTAATTAGAATATTTATTACTAAAGTCCACATAAGATACTAGTTTGATTACTAAAAGTTGAAGTAATTAGAGTATTTATTACTAAAGTCTGCATAAGATACTAGTTTGATTACTAAAAGTTGAATCAGATTATTTATTATTAAAGCCATATTATTATATGGCCTCACTTAAGAGAAAATTTGGGTATTTCTGGTTTCTTGAGAATAACTCTTTCATCAGTATGTATTTCTTGGATCTGCTTGCGACGATTTACAAATATTTCTATCGGATGTTCACACCAATAGTATCTTATAATAGTTTTTATTGTTCTTTGCCAGCTATAGACTTTGAAGAAACTAGCTGTTTCCAAAGCGTACACGATATAATGCCGATCAATCAGCCAACCAACCATTTATATGAGAAGCCAGTTGCCTCTAATCACTCACTGTGTCTGCCAACCTTCCCTCTATTGGTGAGTGAAGAAATTACAACTAAAGTTTTTACGAGCTTATAAAACACTGGAGAATAATTATACCTTTTCTGCTATGGTGCCCATGATTCAATAGGATTTTGTTTTTATATTTCTTGATTCTGTTAGGGTAGTACAGATAGGAGAGGAATCATTCAGATCTATCTACTCGCCTGTTAATAAATAATTGTCTGAGTTTTATAGTCATTGATGATTAATCGACGCTTTAGAATTTTCGTGCAAAGCTCCATGAGGACCACATAGCCGTCCATGATTTTGAGTTGATAGATTAGGGGAGGAGGCAGCTAATCAACAACGCCCTCTGTTAGTTCTTCAGCATAACTCTCGTCTGATCAAATATAGCTTTTGACCTTCACCATTACAACAAATTCACAGTCCAAAAGTGAGGAATGCGCTTTTGCGCTGACGGGACGCGAACAATAATCCGTCAGATTCACTGTCAACAATTTATCCAATAGTACACCCCTGGCTCAGTTTGGTCAAACTCTCTAGAAAGTCGTTTTGAAGGTCACAGCAAACCTTTAGACATAGAAAATAACAACGAGATTACCCTCCCCCCCCGCACGCGCACGCACACATACACACACACACACGTGAGTCATCAATATTTTGTTTAAAATATTAATGTCTATTAACATAGGAAAACATTTTCAGGCTCAACAATGTGTGACTGCTTTTTAATTATTATATCCTAAGGACTATAATATTTATATTATATATATATATATATATAATAACATTAATTCCTCTGTTAAAACATATAAGTTCTGACGACTAGCAACTAATTTTACATGTTATATTCGTATTTTCTTTTTCTATTGTTTTACCGTAAAAAAAGCGGTTAAACCTTTCTGTTGCAAAAACACGTTTTAGTTGTTTTTATTTTATACAAGTTGAAAATAGGATAATAAATTTATGAAAACATCTACAGTAAAAATTGAATAAAATAAGTATTTTCAAAATAATATAATACACTGAAGTGAAAGTTACATAAATACATGTTATATAAATATTTTAACAGAAAATATGCATATATTTTTTTAAGTTGCCGAATCAATCAAAACTCAAGTAACCAAAAGCAAGTAAAACAAGGTGACATCACAAAAGTTATAAAACCCATTAAAATAAGGTAACATTCAAAATTTATAAAAATCATTAAAATAAGGTAACAACCAAATGTTATAAAAATCATTAAAATAAGGTAACATTCAAAATTTATAGAAGTCATTAAAATAATGTAACATTCAAAATTTATAAAAATCATTAAAATAAGGTAACAACCAAATGTTATAAAAATCATTAAAATAATGTAACATTCAAAATTTATAAAAATCATTGAAATAATGTAGCATTCATAATTTATAAAAGTCATTAAAATAAGGTAACATTCAAAATTTATAAAAGTCATTAAAATAAGGTAACATTCAAAATTTATAAAAATCATTAAAATAATGTAACATTCAAAATTTATAAAAGTCATTATAATAAGGTAACATTCAAAATTTATAGAAGTCATTAAAATAAGGTAACATTCAAAATTTATAAAAATCATTAAAATAAGGTAACAACCAAATGTCATAAAAATCATTAAAATAATATAACATTCAAAATTTATAGAAGTTATTAAAATAATGTAACATTAAAAATTTATAAAAATCATTGAAATAATGTCGCATTCAAAATTATAAAAGTCATTAAAATAAGGTAACATTCAAAATTTATAGAAGTCATTAAAATAAGGTAACATTCAAAATTTATAAAAATCATTGAAATAAGATAACATTCAAAATTTATAAAAGTCATTAAAATAAAGTAACATTCAAAATTTATAAACATCATTGAAATAAGATAACATTCAAAATTTATACAAATCATTAAAATAATGTAACATTCAAAATTTATAAACATCATTGAAATAAGATAACATTCAAAATTTATACAAATCATTAAAATAATGTAACATTCGAAATTTATAAAAATCATTAAAATAAGGTAAAATTCAAAATTTATAAAAATCATTGAAATAAGGTAACATTCAAAATTTATAAAAGTCATTAAAATAAACTAACATTCAAAATTTATAAACATCATTGAAATAAGATAACATTCAAAATTTATACAAATCATTAAAATAATGTAACATTCGAAATTTATAAAAATCATTAAAATAAGGTAAAATTCAAAATTTATAAAAATCATTGAAATAAGGTAACATTCAAAATTTATAAAAATCATTAAAATAAGGTAACATTCAAAATTTATAAAAGTCATTATAAGAAGGTAACATTCAAAATTTATAAAAATCATTAAAATAAGGTAACATTCAAAATTTATAAAAATCATTAAAATAAGGTAACATTCAAAATTTATAAAAATCATTAAAATAAGGTAAAATTCAAAATTTATAAAAATCATTAAAATAAGGTAACAACCAAATGTTATAAAAATCATTAAAATAATGTTACATTCAAAATTTATAAAAATCATTGAAATAATGTAGCATTCATAATTTATGAAAGTCATTAAAATAAGGTAACATTCAAAATTTATAAAAGTCATTAAAATAAGGTAACATTCAAAATTTATAAAAATCATTAAAATAAGGTAACATTCAAAATTTATAAAAATCATTAAAATAATGTAACATTCAAAATTTATAAAAGTCATTATAATAAGGTAACATTCAAAATTTATAGAAGTCATTAAAATAAGGTAACATTCAAAATTTATAGAAGTCATTAAAATAAGGTAACATTCAAAATTTATAAAAGTCATTAAAATAAGGTAACATTCAAAATTTATAAAAATCATTAAAATAAGGTAACATTCGAAATTTATAAAAATCATTAAAATAAGGTAACATTCAAAATTTATAAAAGTCATTAAAATAATGTAACATTCAAAATTTATAAAAGTCATTAAAATAAGGTAACATTCAAAATTTATAAAAATCATTAAAATAAGGTAACATTCGAAATTTATAAAAATCATTAAAATAAGGTAACATTCAAAATTTATAAAAATCATTAAAATAAGGTAACATTCAAAATTTATAAAAATCATTAAAATAAGGTAACAACCAAATGTTATAAAAATCATTAAAATAAGGTAACATTCGAAATTTATAAAAATCATTAAAATAAGGTAACATTCAAAATTTATAAAAATCATTAAAATAAGGTAACATTCAAAATTTATAAAAATCATTAAAATAAGGTAACAACCAAATGTTATAAAAATCATTAAAATAATGTAACATTCAAAATTTATAGAAGTTATTAAAATAATGTAACATTAAAAATTTATAAAAATCATTAAAATAAGGTAAAATTCAAAATTATAAAAGTCATTAAAATAATGTAACATTCAAAATTTATAAAAATCATTAAAATAAGGTAACATTCAAAATTTATAAAAGTCATTATAAGAAGGTAACATTTAAAATTTATAAAAATCATTGAAATAAGGTAACATTCAAAAAGTCATCAAAAAACAAATAGTTGATTCTTATTCTCATGTAGCGAGCTTACGGTTTGCACATTTATGTGACGATTGTCGGTCGTTATTAAACTGGTAAATGTAGTCACTGCCATCTAGTGGATTACTTACAAGTTATCTTATAAATATGAGTCAATACCATTACAACTGCTAAAAGCAAACTCATTACATATTATAAACCTATTAACGTTATATGTACTAGATCCATATACACATAAATATTAGCATTAACAAAAACTTAAATTGTGTTTCTAGAAACTAATGCACCCATAACCGTTTCTTTAATAATTCGTCTGCATCAGAAACAAAACTATTAGAAAATCCATTTTTATCACAAGAATTGAGTCATAAATCACCAGAAGCTACAAAAAACGTAACTTTGTAAATTATCATTTTTATTGTTTTTTTCCCTCGTCTTAACACTTCCTCATTGAGTTTAAATTTCCACAAATGTGGTCGCTTGGGTGTCATATTCCCCCTCAGTTTTCCACGGCGATTAATGAAGATAATGATACTGAAAGTTAGAGCTTTCTTTGGGTCTCAGAGCAAATTCCCGTCTTAATCAATTTTTTCCAAGATGAATAACATAATTTATGAGCGAAGGTACAAGCGTCATAAAAGTCATTAGCGACGATAACCAGACACACGTTTAAATGAACCCCTGTTGTCAAACCCTCGATAATTTTAATTGATAAAGATCGTACATAGTACAGTTTCGAGTCGCCCATGCATACATGTTGGGGAATAATTCTTTCAATAAGGATCGTTTAGAAAGAAATCTCGCTCTTAATATTATGTTAAAAAACTTTTAGTTTTAATTTAATTAATATTTACTTTTAATTTAATTAATAGATGGTTAGTTTGTTGCTAAGCTCTTAGCTACGTAATGATTTATCTTGAATGTACCCACCGCAGAAGTCGAACTCGTGTTTCAGCGTTGTAAGCCCTCACCTAACGAAATACATCAATGATGACGCGAAGATAATTCCTGAATTAACGTTGTCGATAGATTCAATCACTAATAATAAATATCTATCGATTTGATAAAACAATAACAAATAAACTGTACTGATCGGTACTCATCAGCTCTGATGATGTTAGGTCAAAACAAGAGAAACAACTTTCACACATTTCAAAATGTGCGAACCTATTTATTATATCATAGTTCAGGGACTATTTGTTTGTTTTGAATCTCGCGCAAATCTAAACAAAGGCTATCTGCGCCATTTGTCCCTAGTTTAGCGGTGTAAAACCAGAGGAGATGCGGCTAGTCATAAACAATCACCACCAACTCTTGGGCTACTCTTTTACCAACGAATACTGAGATTGACCGGATATTATAACGCTCCCACGGCTGAAAGGGCGAGCGTGTTTGGTGCGACCGGGATTCGAACCCATGGTCGCCCTAACCATCTGGCCATGCTGGGCCTCGTTTGAGGGTAATAAAAAGAAGTGAATCTACTTGTGACCGATTGCGACATGCAACTTGTGACCGGTTCTAACAAAAACAACGCTACAGAGCAGTGCGAGATATAACTTTGAAATAAACAACGATTTCTAATACGAAAAAAAAACCTATAAGTGGCTGTTATAACAACAATATTACAGATCAGGTGAGAATAATCCTAACAGGCTTCGAATTAAACAACAGTTGCTATTATTAAAAACATTGTATTAGAGGACAGGAAGAACTACTTGTTAATGGCCCCGAAGTAAGCGACGACCCAGAATATAACACACAGTTTGTTACTGGTGCTGTAATAATAGTGTTATAGAAGAAGAAAAGATACCTGAGAGCATTTTTAAAAATGTAAAGCGATCTATAAGTATTTCACAGTGACGTTGTGGCAATGACCCGGGTTCGAATATTTGTAATTCCACAAAATATTTACCTCACTGTCGTCTGTTGATGCGTTATAAGAGTCATAGTAAATCATTTCGTTTATATGATAGGTGTTAGGGTGCTACTGACGTCTTCCTCTGGTCAGTATTTAAAAATTAGATACGACGGCAGGTGGCCTTAGTTGCTTTATCGTAGAATACAGAATAAAAATTGTTAAAGTATAAGACTTTAGGACTCGGAAAGTGATTGTACTTCATTCAGTAATAAATCCTGCTCATAATATAGGAAATAACGTGTAGTTATGTGGGAAAAGTACAAGTAATGCAGCATATTAAATGTGTTTAAAACTGTCTTAAAATATAATTCACGGTTAAAAAAAGAATTTGAAACTGATTCACAATATCGATAAAATTCAATAAGATAATAAAACAGTCAAGACGTGAAAAACAAATGACTGAGAAGTAATAAATCAATTAGATTATTTGAGAAACACAGTACTTGGTTTGAAATTGACGATAATCCAGGATATAACGAAATGTAAGAATATGGCTGTTGAAATACATGAGAATGTATGAACAGAGAAATTACTTGAAATTGTCTGTATAATAAACGACAGTAATATAGGACACAATAAACTAGTAATAACTTTAAAAAGGCCTAAAATTTATTTAATGAGCAAAATGTTTACAAGTAGTTCGGAAATATGCAGTATTGTATTGCTGAAAACAGCGAATTAACTGTGACTGTACGTGAAACACATAACACTTATCAAAACAGTGAATTGACTGTGACTGTATGTGAAACACATAACACTTATCAAAACAGTGAATTGACTGTGACTGTATGTGAAACACATAACACTTATCAAAACAGTGAATTGACTGTGACTGTACGTGAAACACATAACACTTATCAAAACAGTGAATTGACTGTGACTGTATGTGAAACACATAACACTTATCAAAACAGTGAATTGACTGTGACTGTACGTGAAACACATAACACTTATCAAAACAGTGAATTGACTGTGACTGTACGTGAAACACATAACACTTATCAAAACAGTGAATTAACTGTGACTGTACGTGAAACACATAACACTTATCAAAACAGTGAATTGACTGTGACTGTACGTGAAACACATAACACTTATCAAAACAGTGAATTGACTGTGACTGTATGTGAAACACATAACACTTATCAAAACAGTGAATTGACTGTGGCTGTACGTGAAACACATAACACTTATCAAAACAGTGAATTGACTGTGGCTGTACGTGAAACACATAACACTTATCAAAACAGTGAATTGACTGTGACTGTACGTGAAACACATAACACTTATCAAAACAGTGAATTAACTGTGGCTGTATGTGAAACACATTACACTTATCAAAACAGCGAATTAACTGTGGCTGTATGTGAAACACATTACACTTATCAAAACAGCGAATTAACTGTGGCTGTATGTGAAACACATAACACTTATCAAAACAGTGAATTAACTGTGACTGCACGTGGAACGCATAGCATTTATCAAAACAGCGAATTATCTATAGCTGTTTGTGAAACAGATAACATTAATTGAAACAGCCAAATCACTTGTGATTTGCTGTGAAATAACAGGAATACAAATTCTAAGAAAGCTACTTACATACGATATGAAATTTATGTTATCATAGAATTTAATAAACTTGTAATTTGCCATGATTTAAACAATAATTACTTGTACATTTGTTAACAATTGACTATAAAATAACAAATGTTTAGGTATTCGTAACTGTTTGTTGAACAAACAGCAGTTTCGAACATGAAACACCAATAACTTTAAACTGGAGTATTTCCAGATATATAGCGGTTTGTCTCCGGATTTACAACGCTAAAATCAGAGGTTCGATTCCCCTCGGTGGGCTCCGCAGATAGCCCGATGTGGCTTTGCTATGACAAAAAACACACATTTCTAGACATACTGAAGCTGTCGAGGCACTACAGCAAAACTAAACTAAATTAGGTGGTTTAACAAATAGTTGAAAAACGGCTTTAGGATAGTTATTATTATTTCGGTTGTC
Organism: Tachypleus tridentatus; assembly: GCF_004210375.1. Taxonomy (NCBI): domain Eukaryota; kingdom Metazoa; phylum Arthropoda; class Merostomata; order Xiphosura; family Limulidae; genus Tachypleus; species Tachypleus tridentatus. The sequence goes on from NC_134835.1 coordinate 27,856,944, forward strand.
AAATTTTTAATAGCGATGAAAACCTACTTAACAATATAACTGAAGAAAAGTGGTAGGTATGTCATTCTGTTGCTTGTAGTAAAACAAATAGGATGTATTCAGAAGATCGATTTTAAACCAAAATCACCTCTTTAAACAAATCACCAGTTAATCCTCTCTTGAAATATTGTATACATTTAATTTTTAGGTCTCTCTTAAAATACAAACAACTAGTTAAGCCTCTATTCAAACACTGTATAAATAATCATTATTTAGGTATCTTTTGAAACACTATGCACAAATCACTACTTAGGCCTCTCTTGAAACACTGTGCATAAATCATTAGTTAGGCCTCTCTTGAAACATTACGTACAAATCACTAGTTAGGACTTCCTTGACAAACTGTGTATAAATCACTAGTTAGGACTTCCTTGACAAACTGTGTATAAATCACTAGTTAGGCCTCCCTTGAAACACTGTGTACAAATCACTAGTTAGGACTTCCTTGACAAACTGTGTATAAATCACTAGTTAGGCCTCCCTTGAAACACTGTGTATAAATAACTAGTTAGGACTTCCTTGAAACACTGTGTATAAATAACTAGTTAGGCCTCCCTTGAAACACTGTGTATAAATCACTAGTTAGGACTTCCTTGAAACACTGTGTATAAATAACTAGTTAGGCCTCCCTTGAAACACGGTATAAATATTCATTATTTAGGTATGAAGATACACTGTGTACTTTATTGGTTTTGGTAACTAAAAATGTGACAATAGCTAACTGTAAAGGACTCAGAAAATGATTAGTAGATAATTCGGAAGATAGAAGGGTTACCTTATATAAATAGGTTAAAATATTTAGCTTATTATTATTACTATTTTAAGAATAAAAGTGTAAGATGTGGTGTTATTGAAGTTTACAATGTTATTAGTAATATCGAGAGGATTAAATACCTGAATACTTTGTGCGGTGCATTATTCTTAGAACAATTGTACAAGTTAACAAGATTAGGAAAAAGACAAAACAATCTCCAGTTAAAATATGAATACAATTTTATTTTCCTAACAGAGAAATAAGTTTATAAAATGAAGGGCCTTAAAGAGTAGTAGAGACAAGCACATTGTGAGAGTTTGAAAGGAGAATCGATTATTTCCTGAAAAACAAAAAATAGGTTTAATTGTAATTTCCTTGGGTGTGGTTGTCTTGGATACAGTGTCGTCTGTAAGTTACCATGTGATATGTCCAGATTTTGATATCAAATGCATATTGTTATGAGATAAACATCAGTACAATTTTAAATAATGTAATCCGTATAATCTAACGCTTGAAATGTGTACAACATTTTGCAAATGGAACAAGTAATGATTTTTATGAGACTGTCTACAACAAGAAGGGAAAAAATCAGACCATGCTGAATGGCTTGTAACTACGCATTAAATTAGAAAGATGTCACTTCATACGTTGTTCAAACGTGTTGTATTAGACCAAGTCCGGTGTCTCAGTACTACATTATTCACAACAAGTAGTGTATTAGTAGTGTAATACATTATTCACAACAAGTAGTGTATTAGTAGTGTAATACATTCTTCACAACAAGTATTGTAATACATTCTTTACAACAAGTAGTGTATTAGTAGTGTAATACATTCTTCACAACAAGTAGTGTATTAGATCATTTGGATTATTTTCTCAGAAACTAAACCTTTGATAAGTATAAATTTGTTAGTAGTAATTATTTAAATGTTTAAGAAGTAGATGTATTTAATAATTTATCGAAATATTGGATTAGAGCTATAAAAATATGTGTTAGATACCTTTAGAAACTAAATTAAAAACAACATTTCTTCTTACCTGAAGCAAGCAGTAGAGTTATCAATGAACAATATGAAACAAGTAATATGTTTTATCTACGATAAATAACATATATATTGTGTTTAATATTACTGAATCTATAACGTTTGCTACAGATTCCAAGTAAGTTCACTTCCATATATTTCGTAACACACTTACTTTACTTACTGCGTTATGTCTGTCTTACGTTTCAAAGACTTATTTATTGAGAATAGGGAAATACAGGTACTAACATAGTAAAGACGAAAACAGACAATTTTATTTAAATTTTTTACCACACACATATGTACATTGTTAACCCTTTTACCACACATATGTGTACAATGTTAACATTTTTACCACACATCTATGTACATTGTTAATCTTTTTACCACACATATGTACATTGTTAACCTTTTTACCACACACATATGTACATTGTTAACCTTTTTACTACATATCTTTGTACATTGTTAACCTTTTTACTACATATCTTTGTACATTGTTAACCTTTTTACCACACATGTGTACATTGTTCGCTTCTTCATCACACATGTAATAGAATAAATTCCCATTATAATTGTTAGATAAGAATTGTTTGTTTGTTTTGCTTTTTGAATTTCGCGCTAAGCTACACGAGGGCCATCCGCTCTAGCCGTCGCTAATGTAACAGTGTAAGACTGGAGGGAAGGCAGCTAGTCATCACCACTCCCCGCCAACTCTTGGGCTACTCTTTTACCAACGAATGGTGGGATTGAACGTGACATTATAACGCCCTCACGGCTGAAAAGGCGAGCATGTTTAGTGCAATAGGGTGTGTTTTTTTTATAGCAAAGCCACAACAGGCTATCTGCTGAGCCCACCTAGGGGAATCGAACCCCTGATTGTAACGTTTTAAATCCGGAGACTTACCACTATACTCGCAGGGAGCAGGTGCAATAGGAAGCAAGATAAATTTGAAACTTAAAATATATAAAAAAGTTAAATGAACATAAAATTAATTTGACTTTATTACACTAGTTTGTGACAATTTAAATACAAAAACACAAGAAATATTCTGAAATATTCTCCACACATGCCACGTGAGAAATTTTATTGTATAGTTCGATAGATATTAACATTGAGTGAAATATAAGTTGTAACAACAAACCTAATTAATTAAAATATGGAAAAATTAATTAGAACAATCAAATCTAAGGAGGTACTAAGTATCTATTTAGATGGACAGATAAAAAATAAATTATATTAAAATCACCAAAAGGTTTTAACAATATTCGTTACTGCCAGTTTTCAACCTATTACCCCTATTTTCTAAATGCTCCCGTCCTCAGTAATTCAGTTGTTTCCAAGTCTCCTGTCTTCATATTTTATTGCTTTACGTAAAGATGGGTGGTCTCGAACCATGTAAATATATGCAGATATGCTCTTTTTTTCTTTTAGCTTTGCCGAAAAATCCCATAGGGGCAGGGCTGATCCTGTGAGGGCCTGCCCAGTCGAGACAGTAAATGACCCGTTTTCGGTCCGCCATGGAAGGTCATAGGCTGCGAGAACAACCCGCGATCCTCGCTGTATTGTACTAGATACGCCTTTGGTCGTAAAATTTCAGAGCAATTGACGAGGGCTATAATAAAACCAGCGGTAATGGCCACTAAACTCTTTGTCCATGCAAGCACAAAGTTAGTAAGAACCGTAGCCTTATTTCGCCCATGGAGCATTTTATGGCGCAAAGCAGGACATATGATTGGCACAAGCGAGTCACGTGAGGTTTTAAAGTGGAGAAATTATTACCTCTGCCAGGAAAAATTACGACTATATATGAAGACAAAGCCAGCGAATATGGCAATTTGTATCTCGCTCGTTCGAACAGTTGCGGCTCGGTTAGACTATGGTGCACGACTAGGTTTAAGTGTTCGTCGGGTCTATAGCTTCCGTGTGTTTTATTCTTAGCGAGGGAAAGATTATTGTGGAAAGGGTTTTGATATTTAGGTGCACATGGTGTGTACCAAGCGATTCTAAAGATGCTAATGAGTCATCTACCAGGTACCATAGAATATTGGGCCTCTTCTAGTCTGTATCAAATCAAGATACGAAGGTAAGCGCGCTAAATTAGCTTTTCTAATTTTTTAATCTTTTTTTTTTATGTCTATGCCCTACCCTTATTTCCATATCGCTTCAACTTCAAGCCTGACTGACGCCACAAAAGCAGTGAACGAACTGAGCATGGGCAGTTTTAAAGTAGCAACGTCAGTCGACAGTGTCAGTAGTGTGTTATCACTGTTTTCACTAGGGGTTAGGGCGTTAGGCCAACCAGCCAGCTTCTTCCATGTTGAGGCACCAGTAACACTATGGAAAACAAGGAGGCGATGACGTGGCTTGATCTTGTAAAAGTTATCTGTATTGGTTAACATTTAGATAGCGTAGGTCATAAAACCAATAGCAATGTTCATCTCACAACTATCGTATCCGAATGCATAAAAAATTTACTAAAAAACAAACTAAAAAAACTCGGATTGCTCGATCCAATATCACGAGTTAAGTTATTGATTTTAAATCAAGTTTTGTTTAAAAAACAAGTTTCATCTGTTCAGTAACTGGAACGTTATAAAAAAAGACATTACCCCATACAATCGACTTGACGTAAAGTTTTATTTTTTAAAGTTAAAGCGGTTTGTGTCAAGCAACGTTAGAATCATGTTATTGATAAATGTTAGTAATGTGAATTTTATAGTTAATGATGTAGCTTATCTAAATGTTGTTTTTTCAAACGTTTATCATTATACCAAAATCGTCCATATCAAGTTCATATTACTGACAACCTTCAATGGTAGTTTCTTATATAAGATTAACTTATATAACGGAGAAGAAATTCGCTGACACTATGTAATTTGGAATCCAGCATATATATATATATATATATGTTCGTGTTTCATAATGTATACTGGTGTAATGGTTCACGTTTTTCTATTCTTTCAAACACATTTTAACACTTCGTTAGCATATTTAGTATATATGTATATACTGCCATAGGTATCAAAAGCGATAAACCTGTAAAATAATATTTATATTGTAAGAAAACTGAACAACGACAAACGAATATAATAAAATGCATTCATGGTATGATAGTAACATGTACAACAAATACGTGATATGAACACGCAATAACTTCATGTTATAATAGAAACATGCACAATAAATGCATATGATATAAACATACACAAAAAATACATAATGTTTCATAAATGCGCGCAACAAACACGTTATAAACACATACAATAAATACATTGCATGATATAAACACGCACAACAAATACATGGCAATATAAATGTACTCGCTGAAGTACATTTTAAAAGGAAGAGTGACGGTGTATTGTGTTTATGTATTAAGTATTACACAATATAAACATTTGATGGTAAGTCTAGTTGTTACCCGAAAGCATAAGGTTTCCAACACTGAAGTTCTACTTTGATTTTTTTCTTTCTGTTTTAGGATATGTTTCTTTTATACGTGTATATACAGGAATCAGTGTCACTGAAGTGAAGAATCGTGTAGTGACAATATTTATTCCATATTTATAGAAGTCGATAACAGCTTTCTTAACTTCAGACTACTACGAAATGTATAGATAGATATACAGGGTATTCGGAAAGTCATTGTGCAGTTTTGTAATCATATTTTATTCAGTCTATTTCAAGCCAGCAACTGATAGCGGTGTTTAGAAACAAAATAAGAAGGATCCAAGCCTGTATTGATGACAATGGGGGTCACTTTCAACATTGTTTATAATTGTCATTCATATTTACCTCCTGTATTCTATATTGAAACATGTCTGTTAATAAATATATAATTGCACAGTGACTTTCCGAACACCCTTTAGTAATATGGTACTGTAATAGTTCAATAAAGCTGTCTTCACTTTCACGTTAGATGTAGAGAGAAGCTAACAATGATTGTTTGTCTATTTAAACAAAGCCAAAACTTCATTCTGGTTCTTATAATAAGAGACTTCAGTAATCTATCAGTATAATCATATTTCTATCATTGGCTTAGTTAGATTGTTAATGGAATTAGCTTCTTATGGGAGCTTTTAAAAAACACGTACTAACATATAACAACACTTCTTGTTTTTAAGCCTATTTATATATTTTTTCGTATTACTTTGCTTTACATTAATTTATAATATATATATTTATCTACACACCAAGGTTTTACCATTAATATTTGGGAACGTTCTCTATAATATAGATAAACAGTTTTACGTTTTTAATATGTGGGATGCCCCAAGAGATGGCTGTCATAGTATGAATGTCCAGCCTCAAAATCAACAAAGTTCTGAAGACACATTCAGTCCACATCATAACCAAGCCCTCATCTTCAGCAGCGCTCAGCATCCTTGTATAAAAATCTGCAAAAAAAAAAAACAGGAGAGCAGTGTTAATTTTCAGTATCCCAACGACAACCAACTTTTGGCATACCCTGTACTAAGTCTGTTACACACAGGTTACTGGCATTCATATTGCTCCCAAGGCAACATTATGTTAAGCCTAATAAACAAACTAATAATTGTTATTTTACATTAAATATTGTTCGAAGTTTAACAATATATTTATAATATATTGTATTTATTGAAATAAACATAAAATATTAACTTATATTTCATGTAACATATATGTAAAATAGTCCTTTTGTTATTCTACTCAACAATTCTGGTACACAAAACATTGTTTATCTTGTATCTAAATGTATGCTGGATTAAGTTACAGACTATCTACCATGTACTCAAACGCCTAGAGACAGCGCAGTAGTCAAGAATTTATTTAAATCTGCTACCAGGAGAACAGCGTTGATTGTAAACAGAGCGCATAACGAGATAGTAACAAACACAAAAGTTGTATTAGCTTCATACGTAACCCAATAGTAAGTGTGTTACAAGCTGAACAATAAATATGAAGTTACGTTGCTTACATACGTAGATGAAGATTTTATACATATATTTGGCGTTCAGTGAGGTCTTAGGTTTGAGGAAGGTGAGATTTATGTGAATAAGAAATTAAGAGTGTGTGTAAAAATTATCTCCTGAATATATATGCCTAATTCTCCACATAAAAGTTTTCTCAACCCAAACCATCCGTTTTAAGATATATATTTTTCTCTCCAAGTGGGTTTTCTCGTCATTACTGAGTGATAACACGGTCAATTGAAATAGGAGAGAATCTGTGGTAACCTGGTGGTCAATTTTAAAAGGAAAGAATGTAAAATGTTTGTTTTTTTTTGGCAAAAAATTGTTAAAACATACAGAATATTGAAATAAGTCAGCAGTAAGTTAGGTTAGTGGGACAGATTTTAGGTAGATCCTGGATATAAAAATTTATTTTGCAATTTATATGAAAACTTGTAATAATTCATGGACAGAAATGAACTGAGCAGATAACTTTGTATCTAACCTTGTAGAAATGCATCCCCAGTTTTGACCCTCCCTGTACCCCCTTCTTTCTCTCGCACACATAGTGTAGTAGTGATTCTTAACACACTGAACCGAAGTATTGATTTTCCAATAGACAGAAAGCTCTGCCCAGTATCTGCGACGTTAAGGTTCTTATATACGTGTTACAATGGGATTTCACCGAATTACTCATAAGAACTTTGTTTTTCACACAAACAAACCCATGAGCCGAATTCCTTTCTCAACAACCATGGTGCTTTTTGATTAGAGCTTTCTAAAAGGTAGGCATTAATTGTTTAGAAATTCTTTTAGCATACGAGAAACGAAGCGAGATGAATAGGAGCTTCTTTAAGAAACTTTGTGGAATTAGTACCACTGCATGTGGTAATAAGAAATTTAGATCATACACAAGAAAAGCTCGAAATAAAAGGCCATCAAAAATCAATTATTAATAAATAAAAAAAGTCTTTGGTATTTATATTGTTTTTGATATAACTACAAAATATTTTCGAATTTTTAAAATACCTTACGTGGCATATATATAATATATAAAATGTTTATGAAAGTACAGAGGCTTTATATTAAACAGATATATTAACCGCTACCCTAACAGACACTGAATAATATAGCAATAGTAACAACATTTGGATATAAATATCGTTATGTGTGTGTGTGTATTCCAAGTGTTTAGTTTTCACCAAGTAAGCCTGGGAAATGTAATAATCCTACCTCGACAATTCGTAAAATGTTAGTTCTGAACTAGTAGCTGTGTATGATCACTGGAATACGTCAGTAATACATCAGAGGGTTAAACACGAGCACGTGCACTAACGTCATTACACCAATAACATGACGTACGCGTTATTACTTACCATAACTGTATTAACTACACAGTTTATACACAATATTAGAAATTAGTGAAGAGTAGAAACGTAAAGCAAAGCGTTAACTTTGTGCCTTAATAGTTCAATTGTCTGGTGTATCAGTGATAGAGTTTGTAGAAAAATTTCGCAGATTTTCAGATATCGTGTAAAATGTAATATGAAGCATGAGAAGTACAAAAATTATGTTATTTTGATATGTATGGTTACACCAATGGGAAGGATTATGTTATTTTGATATGTATGGTTACACCAATAGGAAGGTTATTGTGACGTTTGAATGTTTTCATATACATTATTATCTGAGTATGTTTCTCGTGTAAAATCTAGTAACCCTTGCACGTGGTGTATAGTGTATGTTATATTCTTAACCTCATAATTACAATGTAGCATATAGAGATGTTGTGAAACATTATAATTTTAGATCTCAACTTTCAGAATGTGCTAATTAATTGTATAATAATAGATATATTTTGATGATTGTTTAGTAATAACCTTGATCGTCTAAATCACGTGGTTTTAAAAGGAAACTGAAGTTGTATTCCAGTTGGTCAGACCTTGTCAAGGTTGTATACATTTATATCAAGTCATTTAGTAAGTTGAACAGTAACGTGTTTTGTATGAAGACTATTTATTCTTCGCACATGTTCTTCAACATGTGCAAAAATGAATTGTTTCTTACACGGTACTTGTATACTAAACATTCATGTAGCATGTAAGTGCCAGTTGTACAGTTTGATGTATTAACATGTGCAAAAATGAATTGTTTCTTACACGGTACTTGTATACTAAACATTCATGTAGCATGTAAGTGCCAGTTGTACAGTTTGATGTATTAACATGTGCAAAAATGAATTGTTTCTTACACGGTACTTGTATACTAAACATTCATGTAGCATGTAAGTGCCAGTTGTACAGTTTGATGTATTAACATGTGCAAAAATGAATTGTTTCTTGTAACATGTAAGTGCCAGTTGCATAGTTTGTGTGTACCACAGGCCTAAATGAATTTTCTTACACGGTACTTGTATACTAAACACAGTCATGTAACACGATGCTGCCAGATAAACAGATTGTGTGTACCATTGGCCTAAATGAATTGTTTCTTACACGGTACTTGTATACTAAACACAGTCATGTAACATGATGCTGGTATCTGTCTGATTTTCTGTAGTATATGTGTGAGTTTTAATAATACTCTGACAGAATTCATGGGATGTACCTCTTATTAAAGTCCCACTGTTGAACCCATCGGATTCAAACTGTAACTTAAGATTAACAAAGGTTTCACACGAAACCTGACACAAGTTTAATTTCTTTAAAGTTCAACTGTCTTACATTTTCTCAGTTACCGGCTATATAAATGTCACTATGACACGTTTAAATACTCGCAATGAAAGTGATTTTTCATTTACGTCGAAGAAAAAATATATAGTAACCTGTCTTCATTGTTGTATTTAAATTTATATCACTGTTTATATACGTTTCATTGATAGCTGCATCAGATGTTAAGATACGAAGCATTTGAAAACTATTAGTTCCACATAATAAAAGAAAAGGTTTAAAATAACTTGATTATATTGGAGAATAAAGGAAAATGTTAACTTAATTATATCACTTAATTATATCGTAGAATAATGGGCGTTTCTAATTTATCGTAGTTTTTTGTAAATTCCAAACATGTGGCGTAGTGGAACGTTTCACCCTCTTGCACTCAAAGCATCGGAACTTTTCAGCTTAAATGATATGACGGAATAGTTTAAATTTGTCATTAATAATTATGTATTCTCCATTTTGTTTCACTTTTGTTGATAAACATATTATCTGATGAGTAGCTTGTTCGTAAAAACTTGAAGTAATATTTTTTGTTCAGCACAAACGAGACGGACGCTATTAGAATTCTAACATCAAAACCCATCTCGTAGAAACGACTTTGCTCAAAGTTTGCAGTAAAAGTTAAATGGCGTTGTTTTGTTTTTCAAAATAATTATCGACCGGGGAACTTTCCACCCTAACGAGCTAAATGTATTTCTTAGTTTCTTGTAATATTTCTCGGTTTAGTTTTTACCCACACTTGAATGGTTTTATACAATGAACCATGCATCCAGCTATTCAGTTTTTTATGAAAATTATAACACGTATATTATAATAATATATATGTGTGTACGTGCGCTTCGCACGTGTTTTGTAAGCACTGTTATACACGTTCATGTTTAAATTATCACGCGACCTTCGATTTAGAATATTTTCCTTTATAGATTTATTGTTCGGTTACCTGAAACACAGCAGTGCCTGAAATGTTGTACCGACATTAGTATATATATATCTGTAGTTAACCTCTTGGCGGTTTGACCTAGAATAACATTTTTCTTTTATCAGTTTTGCAACAGTTCAACAGTATGTTACAAGTAGATTCACTGTGTACTCACTCCATTGTTACGTTAACAGTCAACGTAATATAAGCGCTGAACTATTGACCAAAACAAATACCGTCAGTTACAAACAAATAAATATTTTTGGATTTGAAATAATACGTTGGTGACTGAAACAATCGAACAACGTTAACTACATACAATCAACTACCGTATATTATGAGTTTTTATTTTTGAGTGTGCTGATGTGACACACCAGTAGAAAACCGGACGAATACCTATATAGTTCACTTTTTTTAACATAAATCGTTGTATTTGTTTATTAATAAACATTAATATCTTCGCGTCTCTAAGTTTGAAAATGTCTGTGTATTTATATTTACATTTTCTAATTCAGGTGAAATGAGTATATTAAAACAAACTAACAGCATTATTCACAATTTATGAAGATGATCCAATTGGATTAAAACATATCATTAATCTATATGAAATCCTTTAGGGATATAAATGATATACCCACACTACCATTTCCATTATGCATTAAACCTAAAATTAATGTCTTGCTGTTATGATAAAATAAATGTAATAACAACATTTAACACTCACTAAATATTGATTAATTTATGAGTAATTGTTGTTTTGAATTAAGCAGAAAGCTGCACAATGGGCTATCTATGCTCTGCCCACCACGGGTATCGCAACCTGGATTTTCGCGTTGTAAGTCCACAGACATATCGCTGAGTCACTGGAGGGCTTATTAGGAGTAACTTGTATTTACAGAACAGATTGTGACTTTACTTTAAACAACACTTTCTACCTTGTAAAACTTAATATTTTCTGATTTCAACCCAAGTCTTGAGACACTAACAGGTTGTATGATATTTTGAGCGCTTAAAGTTTTTACTTCAAATACAAATATATTTTGACGAGTATCAAAACACGTTAGTTGAAACTAAAGAATAAAAATTCACCCCAAAATGATCATGGTAGGACTACTGACTATATTTACAGAACTGAAGAGTTAACCCTACGATTTGTTGTTGTCTTTTGACGTGAATCATCAGATATTACCAACACAAAAATCACTACCATATATATAACAGTGTGTGTGTTATATAATAATAGTAATATTAATAAAATAATAAAAATAGATACAGTTATAATTGTTTTTGTGTATTCTCTTCCAGTAAACTTTTCTCTGAAATATATGTTTAGCTAAAAGTAAGTTAGAAAAGGTTATTATTTGTTTAAGATGCATATCACTCAGAAAAGTTAGGTGTGTATATATATATATAGAATGAGCCTTTTTATTAGTATAACGAGACAGAAGTTTGCATTGTGAAACTTATGCTTGTTTGCTTGAAACATGAATGTTTTTTTTAACTTAACTTTAGGTTACTCTGAAACGGTTTATTGTTTGCATAGTAAAGAAGTTGGAAACTAAAAACAACAAAACTTCTCGAAGTCTACGTGTCACAGTTTTTGTGTCCGGGTCGTTATTTTATGTATATAATCACTTAATTATACACTTATTGGATACTTCAGAGAAGGTTTATCCCCATTGATGTAAATAACATTAGCATAACAGACCTATAAATATATATATATATGTATATATAATAGCGTTTTATTTTCATTTTTCCTACTAGGACATCAAGACAGTACATATAAGTCGGAACAATTAATTTGTTATTGTTAATAATACACACATAATACATGTAGTCTCATACTTCGTATGAAAAATACGAGATACACTCGTGATCAAAACACGAGTTTGTACTTACGTTCCAACGATGTACTCCATTTCTGTCACTTTCGTTAGAGTTATGTCCCACCCCTTATTAGTGTATGCAGGTTTATAAAACTTGTTTATTAGTTTCTGACAATCTTTTAGTTTGGACAAAGTTTTTATTTATTACGAATTTTCATATTCTTCTTTTTGTTTCAGTAAGTTTTTGTTTTGTATTTTCAGTCGTTGAAACAACTGTCAATATATAATATTCAAATCAGCCACTGAGCTCTCAAAAGCGTCACTGCTCAACGCTTATTGGTCGTATAGTTTGAGAATTCAGTCGATAACGCCCTCTATCACAGACCCATGTAAATTAACAGCAGTGTTTTCAAACAAACGTGTTTTACACTCGAAAAAAAGTTAGGAAACTTTGAAATTCGTATTTTGAATTTGGTTCTTTTTGTTTTTAAATGTGAGCCTTCAAACTTGCCTCTGAGCCACTCGGAGGGTGTTATTGTTACATTTCTAGATCACTTAATAATAAGTGAGCATAAACTAATTGCTTTTTAAGTACATTTTTGTATATTATCTGTATACCTAATTACTTTTAGGTCCATAACTTCGTTAATTAAAGGTTCCTTAACAACACAAGTCACGTGAAAATGTTAACGCAAATACTGTCAAAATTACATTTAATACAACCACTGCGTGTTGATATCCATGTCACAAAGAAAATGTGGATAATTTCTTCTAACTTTCTTATCAGTTCAGTGTTTGCCAAAAAAATAAAATTGCTCAATAATATATGGACCTCACCGGTAGAGAACAGCGTGTTTTGTTTTTTAGAATTTCGCGCAAAGCTACTCGAGGACTATCTGCGCTAGCCGTCCTTAATTTAGCAATGTAAGACTAGAGGGAAGGCAGCTAGTCATCACCACCCACCGCCAACTCTTGGGCTAATCTTCTACCAACGAATAGTGGGACTGACCGTAACTTTATAACGCCCCCACGGCTGAAAGGGCGAGCATGTTTGGTGCGACGGGGATTCAAACTTGCGACCCTCGGATTAGAAGTCGACCGCCTTAACCCACCTGGCCATGCCGGGTCTAAATAGCATGCAAAACACTGGGTAATTTGAGGAAATACTCAACAGTCTTTCTAATTGTTTGCTTTTGTCTATAAAATGATTTACCAACCTAAAACGAATTCGATATATATATATATAATCGTTAAAATTGTATATCTCGGCAACGAATCCATTAATATAAATAGCTTGTAAGGGAACAAAGTGACATTCTTACCAGATAATCTATATTTTTCCAACCGTTTGATTCTGTATAACGAACATTCTAAGTACATCTTGCTATCACTATTGGTCTTCTGTGTATAATCATTGATTTGACTTATCTAGCACAATGCTCTTGATGTGGTGGAAGATTTTCGGAACTTACTAGGTAAGATTTCGTCAAAACGAACGCTCCTTGATTGGCTGGTGATGCACTTCAGAAATAGAACCGGTCGCCATCTGCTTAGTTCCCTCTAAGTAAAATCCAATCAATTTGGTGCTGACGTCTGGAAAGATTCTTGCCCGCTAAAAGTTTAGATCTAGCGTCAAGGGGTGATCAACTGTGTGTAGGTGTGTGTATATACACATATACAGAGCGCTCGCTTTCCCTACGCTGTTGTCTATCTGTTTTTTCTGTTTTTCCTTTGCACTTTCTCTTTACTGAAGCTTGTGCTGGCCTTGTTGGTGAAATCTGGTGTCAATTTACGTTTTAGTTTCTTTTGTGTAAACTATTGATACCATGATAAATTTGGACATTTCTCGTCCAGTTTTTATTTACTTAATGTACAGGGTGGCCCGTAAGTCCCTACCCATCTATATAACTATGTATCCAGTGTATCTGTGTGCTGTCCCTCATTCACGTTGCATAATATTATGCGACGCCATGTTTTGCGAGACATTTTCAAGTGTAAATGGGCTTACATCGGCCATATTTCTCTGAAAAAAAAAGAAACAAATTTATAATACATGCGTAATTGAATATAACATAACATGTGGAAGGGTAGGAACTTACGGGCCACCCTGTACTTTTCATTTCGTATTACGTTTGTTATGAGTTAGGTAATCAAGAAACAAAAGCATGAATTAAATTTGGGTTCAAATGAAAAGCACGTGTTGAATGTTCTGTTGATTTTGGATGACCTAACTTTTTTTTTCTTTCAAACTTGCGACGAGAGAAAGGGTGTTTAAAATTGGAGGTTTGAAAAACTCCGTTTTTCACCATTACTACTCTGACTGTTACTATTATTACTAATTCTTCGCAATTTTGATGTTTTATGTCTAAATTATTAAATATACTGGCATGATCAGCTCAGTTTTTGTAATATCCGTTGTGTGATACAGTTAAATCTTCCGTTATTAAATTCACTTAAAACACTTATGCTCACTCCTCAATAACTGGTGTTCCATGTAAATATTTCTAAAACTAGCACATGTACCAGATAACTAATGTTTACATGTGTTATCTTGATTTACATAAATAAGTTGAAACGGGAAATTTCATTTTATCATATTCGAATCTTCATTATATTTATAGTATTTCCGTTCTATTAATAAATTCTTTCCAGAAGATAAATGTTTGTTTGTTATTTGAATTTCGCACAAAGCTACTCGAGGGCTATCTGTGCTAGCTGTCCCTAATTTAGCAGTTAAGACTAGAGGAAAGGCAGCTAGTCATCACCACCCACCGCCAACTCTTGTGCTACTCTTTTACCAACGAATAGTGGGATTGACCGTCAATTATAACGCCCCCACGGCTGAAAGGGCGAGCATGTTTGGCGCGACGGGGATGCGAACCCGCGAACCTCAGATTACGAGTCGCACGCCTTAACACGCTTGGCCATGCCGGGCTCCAGAAGAGAAATACTCTTTAGACAAAAAAAAAAGAAGAAGAAAAACTGTAAATATATTACTTTAGAGATCTTTGAAATGTATTTTTTTTTCCCGTCTCCTCTTGAAAACACTCAATTTCCTCTGAGAACGCAAACTCTGCATGACAACAACAGAAAGACATGTTCCTCTACATATTGTAGTTCCCTCTAGTCTCTTGTGTAATTCGTTACGACGAGTCGCAACACAAAAACACAGAGCAGTCTTTTTATCTGCTGAGTGCCTATGTGGTTGAAGGTAAGTAGATGTTCACTCGCAGACATCCGATAGCGATGTTCATGCGTGCCACGTGGCGAATGTGATTTTAAGTGTTGATGTTTCACTCGAGTTGCGTGTTTAAAATTCTGTTAGCTTTTAGTTAAAACTACAGTCGATCACAGTGGTTGAATAGGTTGCTCATTACTCATCACACGCACGTGCTGTAAAACCTTTTAATTCACTTCGACTTAATATTCTGCAAGTTTTTATCACCTCAAAACGTGGCAGAAACAGTTTCTGAAAACGAAAAGCCAAAAACAAAAAAAAATTTATATAGCTGCTGAAAGCTTTACTATATTGTCTTTTAAATAAGTTTCACTTCTCTTCCATGCATTTTTCCTTTTAATATTTCATTAAAAAATTAATTCTCAGGCGCACTTACATTAAGTTTCTAACACCGATAATAACTTGACTTCATCAATCATTATTCTTTTATAATTTATTAATTCTAAGAAGCTTATTGTCTGAAAGTAACACTTAAAATAGAACCTTCATGGTGAAATAAGTTTTTTAAATCTGTGGAGTTTATTTGTCTCCGAAATATTACATTTTTTTCATACAAGGTACATTTCACAAGTGAAATATGCAGAACAACCATAAAAAAAACAACTGTATTATAACTTCCTGTTGACGTGCTTTTATTCACGAAAATTACAGTGTGCAGTTACATTAATGTTTGTTTTTGTTTTATTGTACCCAAAGTGATATTTACAAGTTGAATGTAAATTATTCGACATGACTTAAATCTACTCGGATGGTTGAAAACGTGTGTTTCCAGCTTTGATTTTTTTATTTATTTCGTCTCTCATCTGAGATTCAACCATCTACCCCCTGTCTTTGTTCAGTTATAGCCAACCAAAGATGGGCTCGTGACATATATAGATGACAGTGTTCGATTCCTGCCCTTGTTATGCAGTTTGTGTTTTTTGGTGTGTTTTTTTGCACTTCATAGTTTGAATCTTTACATTAAAAAGTAGCTAGATTGTTAGCAAATTGTGAGCATTATTCGAATTTTATCATAGAGGTTCTAATTTTGAAATAAAACAATCTGTATAGTTTTAGCATGGTATTAGAATCCTTTAACTTTAAAAGTAGTATAAAACTGTGACGCAAATTTAATGCGAGAAAATAGTAAGTAATTTCTGAAGGCTTAGGATTTACAGGATATAGCCAATAACAACGAATTATTTATGTTCCTAGCACACGCAACATACACGTGTACCAGAATAGAAGCTTTGACAAACTTCATGTATGGATGATTATTTGTTAGCTTGCCACTGTCTATATGCTTTATTATATAAAAGATAGCAACTGCTTTTGGCGACCTCTAGCTGTGAATTTTACCGAAGTTAACTCTATAACTGGCCTTGTAAGTTTGCGTTGATGTCTTCTCAGTCACACCGGACAAGGGATGATTTGTTAGTTTTGACAAACTGTTACAAGCGGTGTGTTAGAGAAAGCACTAGTAGTTAAAATTTTTATTTTATCTGTCTGGTCAGAATAGTGACAAAAACATACGCCTCATGCGATTGTTTGGTTTTGCTTGTAACCATAATGGAACTTGTTGCTTGTAAACAAAGCTTCGGAGGGAAGCCGGACAATGGCACCAATGTCACAACTAAACACTTCAACATCTTGGGGAGTGTGGAAAACAACAACTCAAAGAACCAAGGGAGATTTGTAGATACACAAGATGTGTCCTGAATTTAATGTTTTCAAACGTATTACAAATTTAATGTTTTACCAAAATTTAAGGTGCTTTAAAAAGTTTTTCCTAAAATGTAAAGTAAACGTGGATTCCACCTAACATGACGTTTTACAAAAATAGTAAATAACAACAATAGATAACGTTACAGCCAAAACGCAAGATGTTTTCGATCAATCAGATAGCCATTTTCCAACCGGAGAAGGTTCTATAGACTCTTTACCGCATACACTATTTCACAATTTGATAAAGTAACGTTAGATCGTAAAACAAGTAATTTTGTTTCCGTTCTAAAACTAAACATTGTAACTCCCAGTGTGTGTATTGGAAATAAAGTTCACGAACCTAAACGACAGCCCGATGTAGGTTATATATTTTTGTTTTTATTTTCGACCTTCTCTGTATACAATTATTATTAAAATGGAAGATACAAAACTAAATCATAAAGCTGTTTAATATGATATTCTAATTAGTTGTTTCGAACTATTAGACACCTCCAAAAGCTACCATAATTTTAAACTTCCTGCTAATGATTGGACGTTCTTATATATATATATCTCAAAGAAGGAACTGCCATATAAAGGCTCGGCATGGTATAGAGGTTAAGGCGCTCGAATCGTAATCCGAAGGTCATGGGTTTGAAACCCCATCACACCGAATATGCTCGCCCTTCCAGCCGTGGGGCGTTATAATGTGTCGGTCAGTCCTACTATTCGTTGGTAAAAGAGTATACCGAGACTTAACTGTGGGTGGCGACGAATAGCTGCCTACCCGCTAGTCTTACACTGCAAAATTAGGGACTGCTAGTGCAGATAGTCCTCGTGTAGCTTTGCGCGAAATTCAAACCAAACCGAATAAGGGCTGTGGTTTAGAACAAAGCTACAGTTCGAACACTTTGTTTTCATATTGAATTACTTTTTGTTTTGTTTTTTGCAAACATTATTATTACAAGCGGAACGACATTTCGTTTTCAAAGACGTTATCAAGATAAACGTTACGACACGAAACAATCTCTGGAATTTTCTGAGTTAAAAGGCCCACATTTGAGGTTGTGTAAGGTTTCCATTGTTCGCACGATCAAAGATTGTTTGCTTTGTTGTGGGTGATTACGTATATAAACCACTGTTGTTTAGTTACGTCTCTCTACAAAATTCAACACTCTGTTATTGATAATGTATGTATCAACTTTCTGCATGTCGATCACACATACACGCGCGCGCGTGTATGTATGTATATGTAAATTAGACTTTTGAAGATAAATCATGTTTTAAAAACCATGACTGTAATTTATTTTATTTGGGGCCCTAAGTGTGTTGTTAGAGTGACTGTCAAATCCCAGTTTTATTTCCGATTTGAGTAGCCCATGATGTTGCGAAGGGCGCAGTTGACTACCCGCCTCCCCTCAAATGTTTCTGTGTGTGTATATATAAGATACATGTATTTTTTTTTTATTATCAACCTTACAAAGTCTCCTGTGTTCACCAGTTCATCCTTGAATATATGCTTGGAAAGTATACTGACTCTCTTGGAATGAAAACTCTACGTTCGCTATTTTCTCCTATTAAATTAATCTCCACAAAGATGAACAGATTTAGTCTGTCAGGTGACGTCATATCATATGGATGTGGTCCGGCATGGCCAGGTGAGTTAAGGCGTTCGACTCGTAATCTGAGGATCGCGGGTTCGAATCCCCGTTGCACCAAACATGCTCGCCCTTTCAGCCGTGGGGGCGTTATAATGTGACGGTCAATCCCACTATTCGTTGGTAAAAGAGTAGCCCAAGAGTTGGGTGGTGATGACTAGGTGCCTTCCTTCTAGTCTTACACTGCTAAATTAGGGAAAGCTAGCACTGATAGCCCTCGTGTAGCTTTGCGCGAAATTCAAAACAAAACAACGTATGAATGATAAAAACCATTCATAAATAAAAGATTCCAAATGAAATAGTTGTTTACAAGAATAAGCAAAATAAGTTACTTGTAAACAAGGGTTAAAATCACGTGTAATCGAGAAACATTGATATTAAAGAACTGGAATCATATTTTTAACATTAAGTCTTAGTAGAAATCAAAGAAATTAGATCATTTTTAATGTTAACCCTAAAACTAAATTTCTAGTTTCATAAATGAAGAAAGAGAAATATAAATCGAAAATTAACAGGGGGAAAAAACAGGTTACGTTGTGAGACACTATGGTGAATTTTGTATTACAAAAAAAACCAAAACAAATGGCTAGCAGTTGTAAGTTATTACGTTATAACAGTGATTTAATTCGTCAGGTTATCACTTATGCTCAACAAAAAGTGTGACGTAAAAGGAAATTGTGCTGACCTTTGAACATGAACAGGGTTTGGTCGAGGCAACATGAATCACAGCTGCCCCTCCACTATCATCAGCATCTGCCTTCGTCTAATATGTTGTTAGGAGGCGGGCTAAACTCGAAACTATTCAAAATACCCGTCACACAACCTTGGAGCTTTGGCGAATGACAGATTTTTTATTTTTTTTTTATCTACAAAAGACTGAAAAATATCAGTCCAGGGGGACTTTGTGAAATGCCATTCGGCGACTTGCGAATAAAAGACTTGAAGTGTCTTAAGGGGATAATCAAATCCTGCTGATAAGAGCAGGCTTGACTCCTACATCGACCAGAAGACTTTACAGTAAGCTGTCTCAAATCCAGAAAGCTTTGGTTGATACTGTAAAGTTACAACCGAATCCAAACTTGCTAAACGTATACAGAATTGGTACATTTTATTCCGGTTTGTGTTCCTTCAACTATATCTCCCCCACGTTGACTCAGCAGTAACTCTGTGGGATATACAACACTAAAAATTGAGTTTAGATACCTGCTGTGTGCAGAACAAAGATAGCCCGTTCTTTAGCTTGTTGTTCAACAAAGCATCAACAAAGTCAACTAAAAAAGAACTGATTCCTCAAGCTTGGGCTAAATTATGTATACGTTAAAATTGGCCAAAAAGTTAAACTGGGTTAGAACTTAAATCATGCCAATTATTTGAAGTATGATAAACAAGATAGCTTCTCATGATTTCCATAGCAACCTGATTTATTATTTATTTAATCGGATTTTACAAAGTCCACGCAAGGTTTTATTTCCTGTAACCATTTATCTGCGGCAACTGAACGTGACATTGTTAAACTAGACGGACGAGTTAAATAAATTATGAACAACCGAGTAAGTGTAGTAATATTTATTGTTTCGTTTCAAGAATTGAAGCACCTAAAAACTCTATTCAATTGTCCAGATTCTTCCTGTTATCAAGATAAACAATTTTCTTAAATTGTCTCTATTATTACTCTTTTTTTCTCAAGAACTTTAATTATGTTCATATTTTACGTATTGGTTGTTCATTCTCTTCACGTTATAAAGTTAAGCCACTTTCTTAAATGTTTGTTTTTGAATTTCGCGCAAAGCTACACGAGGGCTATCTGCGCTAGCCGTTCCTATTTTAGCAGTGTAAGACTAGAGGAAAGGCGGCTAGTCATCACCACCCACTGCCAACGCTTGGGCTACTCTCTAACCAAGGAATGGTGGGATTCACTGTACATTATAACGCCTCAACCACTGAAAGGGCGACCATGTTTTGGTGTGACGGAAATTCGAACCCGTGACCCTCGGATTACGAGTCGAGTGCCCTAACCACCTGGCCATGCCGGGTCGGCTGTTAAATGTTTTCATTGTAAAAGATCTTAGAATTTGTTCACATAACGTAGGCATTATATAGGACTGTACAAACTAAACTAAATCCTGCTTCCTTTTGTAAGATTTTTACGCTCAAGTTTTTAAACGCTAGGGGGACAGGATTTAAAGTGCAAATTTTATGTTTGTTTTTAAAAATCATAGTTGATTTTCACGTATTCTTAGCAGTCTTATAGTCACTGTTTTATCAGTCAACGAAGTCGACATATTGCAGAAAAAAAATGTTATTTATAATTCTGGCTGTTGTTGGTTGTGACAAAACGAGCCATCGTGGACAGTTCTTTATAATTACTCTAGTCAAGCGATACACTTTGTTGTGTACGGCCTGTAAGTCTTTTGTACGTGTTTCTCATCACACATAATTGCATGTTACTGCTAAAACGTAAGGCATAGTTCGTTCGTTACTTCACAAAGTTATTGGCATACCATATTTCTAATTCATGAAGCCTACCCGCAGGACGTAACTTTTTTTTCCAAAAATCGGTGATTGTATTCAATTTCTTTCTTAGAAAGATTAGTGGAGCGTTCGCATAAGCTACTATATTTATGTTAAAGTTTCATTAGGTGCTCCCTGTTTAATGTTGCCTTGTGACAACTGAAGATTTCCCTGTATTCAAAGATTAGGCTTGGGCAGCTCGTGCAAAAGCATCAAAAGACGACGGCAAGGAGAAGGCCTTGCATGTTATTTTCCGTGTGAGAGGGAGCCGCTATTTTCCCGAGATTCGATCATTAATCAGCCAGCCTGTAACTAGGTTCCTGTGGAGGGAATGTGCTTCACCCCCTCCAGTCTCCATTTGTTGAGTGATTCATCGTCCCCTTCTACTCTTCGCACATGGAAACGTTTTACTCTGCATTTTTATTCTTTATCTCGAATTAATTTTATATAAGAAACTTGAAGTACAAAGTGCATTAACCTGTCAGTTCCTAAAGTGCAGAAATTAAAGAATGTGCTACCATGTTCACGGTAAACAACAAGTTTTAAAAAACTTCGGTTCGTTACATTGGTCAGATGTGCTGATACTTTTATTTTGCTAATTTGATTGTTTTTTCGCGAATTGCACACATTTTATGATATTATACAAACTTGTAGAATATTTCCTTAGTTAACTTCTTCACAATTTTGCACAACAGTGTCCATTGTTTTCATTGAAAATAGAAATATTTATGTATTATATATTAGTACATAAAGGACGGCATCCTCAAACAATCGTTTTACCCATCTAATTTTACGCAATTCTACAAATATGTTTAAAAAACACACCAGCGAAACTGGACTAATTGTTTTAAAAAGTCAAACCAACAAGTATTTTATTGGAAATATAATAATAAAAAAAAAGCCAACAAAAAACTGATGGCTGAAACAGTACACATGTAGAAGGCGTGTCTCTGCCCCTTTTGGCTTAACAATGTCCTCTGTGTCCTTGTCAATTAAGTCAGCACGTACGCAAGTCCACTTTTATCACTGAACGACATTCATCGCGCTCAAGAATTCAAAATGGCGGAGCCTATGGTCTTTGTTACTGGTAGCGAGGTTATAAGTAAGAATCTGTGGATGTTTTTTTTTCTCCATCCTGTTACAAAATAAACTGAAACCTATACCATATAGAATACCAACTACCAATCAGCTTTCACTACGACAAAACCGCCAAATATTTCCACTACTATTCCAGACTTTCACTGCAGTGCTTGTTCAATGCGATACAATACCGTGCAAAACGAACAGAGATGATGCACGTTCGTAACGCGCGAGTTACAACCGTGAACTACGAATTGAGTGAGTGCAAATAAGAGCTTATAATTTCAAATTATCCCGCGTTTTATTCCTGGTCAAAATTTACGAACATGGCACCCCGTATCTTGTCACAAAACAAAAGTGCTTTCTCTCGGTAACTAAACTAGTAACTAAATATATAGTTTGCACATGACATAGAAATCTTAGAACGTAATTTATATTTTGAGAAAGACGCAGATGCATTCTCGGTCGTGTCACAGTTTTGTAAAGGGAAGTGTGCTAAACTAAGATGTCCACTTCGGTGGCATGCGCTTTTCTTAGGTGCTTTACATCTACCCTGTAGATCCGAATTTGTCTGGGATATTACCACAAATTCGGTTCTAGAGAGGTTTATGTGATGCATACGAAACGACCCGTCAGTTGTCGACTATAAATAAGTCATTACTGGTTTCGCTTATTAAATTCTGTAGTATAATTATTTATCAGGAAAACGTTTGACGCATGACACTAGGTCAAACAGCCAGTCTGTTTACTGCACGTAGGAATGATAGAGTCTGCTATGTTTCGTAATGTGATAAAATAACTAACTGTTCGACGTCAGCTACTGGTTTAACGAACGCTCAATAAACTTGTTAGGGATTAGCTATAGCTTTACAGTAAAGTTGCGTATAAGAATAATTAGGTTTACTTTTTCCCTGCCCACGAAAAACACTATGTACAAGTTTTACCCATAGTATCTATTACAGTCGTAATTATAGATCAGTTTCAAAGGGAATTATTGTTTACTGCTGTCTTTATGATAGATGGATTAATAATTTTGCCGTTTTCTTAGTAACATTTAAGAGGCTGCCTTCCATAAGTTTATATCAGAAGTTGCTTCGTGTCTCACGAACTGCTTCAGAATATTTTAAATTTTATTCGAATGAAAGAACTTGCTTACCAAGATGCGATTAGCCCTCCGCTAGTAAGTACAGCGGTAACTCTACAGATTTACAATACTAAAATCAGGGGTTCGATTCCCCGCGGTGAGCTCAGCAGATAGCCCGATGTGTGGTTTTGCTATAAGAAACGCAAAAGACCGTTAAACCTATTTTCTTTTTATTTATAAGTCAAACAATAAGAATTAGAAAGCGCGCGTGTTAGAACAAAAATGTTATTTGATGTTTTGAACATGAGTTAGTAGCGCTATCAAAAATAAAAGAGGAAAAACAACAACAATATAAATTATCTCCACCATAATTGTCTTCTGAGACTAGTATAAATTAATTTTTTTCATAGCTGTGCAGTATTATTTTATTAGGGGGGAAAAAAAGAATTTCTCAGAAACTGCGATTAATAGGTAAAACAGTGCACCTTGTTATAGGTTTGGTTTGGAATTTCGCGCATAGCTACTCGAGGGTTATCTACGCTAGCCGACCCTAATTTAGTAGTGTAAGGCTAGAGGGAAGGCAGCTAGTCATCACCATCCACCGCCAACTCTTGGACTACTCTTTTACCAATAAATAGTGGGATTAATCGTAACATTATAACACCCCCACGGCTGAAGGACGAGCATATTTGGCGTGACATAGAATTCGAACCAACGACCCCCAGATTAGGAGTGGAACGCCCTCACCATCTTGCCATGCTGGGCCCCTTGTTATAGGAAAAGTTGTCTGTTGTTTTTCTCATTCACTTAAAATAATATGAGACCTTATATAACGAAATGAAATATTTTTTAATCATACACAAATTAGAATTAATCTGTATCAAGAACAAAACTGATTTTCCATATCTGATGATAGTCAATTTAAAACTTTTATGGTCCTAACAGTTGTAATGACTTAGTTATGATAACAAATCATATAAAAGTGTTTATTTTGTTTCAATTAGAAAATGATTCTGTAAGTGAAGTTAAGAGAACTAATGAATCAATATATCATTATTTCTTAGTTGGGAAGACGTTTCATTCTATTTAAATTTCAAACATTGATTCATTCTGTGATAGATACGACATATATCTGACTCTTCTCATTAAAGAAAGTTCCCAGATTACAAAAATAAAATATAATTAAGAAATCAAGAAATTAAGAAATATGATTTGAAAATCCTCTTCAGTATTAAATATATCCTGCTAATTCAATGGAGTTAACTTGTAATGGCCCAGCATGGCCAGGTGGGTTAAGGCGTTTGAATCGTGATCCGAGTGTCACGGGTTCGAATCCCACCAAACATACTTGCCCTTTCAGCCGTGGGGGGCGTTATAATGTGACGGTCAATCCCATTATTCGTTGATAATAAAAGAGTATCCCAAGAGTTGGCGGTGGGTGGTAGCGACTAGCTGCCTTTTTTCTAGACTTACACTGTTAAATTAGGGACGGCTAGCGCAGATAGTCCTCGTGCAGCTTTGCGCGAAATTAAAAAATAAAAAAAAATAATAATTTTTCTAAAAGTTTCAAAGTGAAAATCTGGCAACTTAAGTTTATACCAAAACTGTCATTAAACAAAAAATAATCTATTAAAAATCACCAAGAATCTTTTATACATAGTTACCAAGGAAACAGCATATACTTATCTCTTTATTGATAGCTTATCGTCTGCCAATGTTAACTAGAAATAAATAAAGTTGAAATGGCTGAACAAGTTTTCATACTGTTACCTGTGCTGCATCTGAGTGAAAGTGTAAAGATATTATTATTTTTTATCTAATTTTGTTTTCCCTGTCCAAATCAATAATTATTGTTACCTTTATTTTAAGTTTCGTGTAAAACTACGCGAGGGCTATCTTCGCCGTCCCTAATTCAACAGTGTAAAAGTAGAGGGAAGGTAGCTAATCATCACCACCCACCTCAAACTCTTGGGCTGCTCTTTTACCAACGAATAGTGGGCTTGATCGTCACATTATAACGTCCCCACGGCTGAAAGGGCGAGCATGTTTGGTGCGACGGGGATTCGAACCTGCGATCCTCGGACGCCTTAACCCACCTGGCCATGCCTATTATTGTTAGTGTTCATTCAACCATTTTTTATAATCATTATCCGATATCAATAAATTGAAACAAATCAAGTCGATATATTTATAAACAAAAAGGATTGATTCAATGTCTTAGATTTATGTTAAATATTTGCATCAAGACTGTAAACGTTTAAAGAAAACATTCAACATGACACAAGTAATGAAATGTAAAACAAGTAACGGAGGTACTTTGAAGTACATGAACAGCTGGTTTGTATGCTCCAAGAGAAGCGTACGTTAACATGTTATTTAATTTCCAGGTGTATTTTAAAGCCTCTGATCCCTTTTTGAAATAAAATGTTCAAACCTATCATTTATTGAAGTAAATTTTTATTGTTTGTTATCTGAACCTGCGACTTAAAATATTCTCTGACAGCTCGACTAAAGTGGTTCCACTAGAAAAACGATAAAAATATCCTCATAAACAAAATCTCTTGAGGGTTTAGATAAGTGGACAATATTTAATAATTTTTTTTTATTCACGTATTTTTTAAGACATAATTATTTGCATTTAATATTTTCTAGATAATTTTTAAAGTTAGTTAAGAAATCTTAAAATAACCTGAAAATGAATTAAACCCAGCTCTAGGAAATGATACAAAACAAAATATTTACCTAGCTTTATCATTAACACTTCAAGTTTTTAATTTTTAAGTTCACTTTATAAGACTGTTGTACTTTAACTAATTGTGTATTACTGATTTGTTTTGTGTGTTAACAAAAAAATAAAATAAATAAATCAGTAGAAAAAACTAGTGAGTAAAAATGTTTTTTCTTACAGATATTTTAATATGTATATATTTAAACTTCAGCATTTCTATCGATTCTTACCGATGCTATAATATTATTCAGTATTTAATATAATTTCAAGACAAATCTTAAGGTAACTCTATTGATAGGAAAGATCACACATTGCTATAAAAAAATATTTTTGTTAAATCATTCATTACAAGAACTGTCTACTTCAGTCTAATTCTCCTCAAACTAATCTGAGCAGAACTGTCACCAAACAGTCATGTTTATATGCTGTAATTTAAATATTTTATAGTTTCTAATGGAAGCAAGTTTCTCTCATAGTCTTTTCAAAAATTATTTGATTAATTTGCAATCATATTTTATTCGGTAGTTTTTTTAATCTGATAGTACTCGTGAAAATAACCTTGAGGTTAAGCTGAAACTTTTCTTAACCAATCTACTGGTAGCTTGTTTATTTAGACGTATCAACCTCTGGGCGTCACCACAAACATCCCCTGTTTGTTGGGACCCTCATATGGGCCTCAGACACTCACTTATGGGAATACAACTGAGACTTCCTATGGTGAGGTCATCACCCTTGGGTGACACCTGGTTCAGCATGTCTCTCCTTGGTCTTGACAAGTTCCTTCATAATATTTTCTTAGACAGTGCAGTCTCCAGACAAGGTCTTATATTTCTCAGCAGGTTTGTTTACTTTTTGAGAATCAAACTATCTAGAGAAGCCAGATTTTGCCTTGGCAATTTGCCAATTAAAGTTATATTATTTGTTGTTCCATGAAATTTGAGCATAGTTTTGTTTGTTTTTGCTGAAAAATCGCTTTTAAAATTCTATCGCAAGAAGGACATTTTTAAAGTATGCAAAACATCTTTTGAAGTCTGTAAAACCAAATACTAATTCATCTAAGGACTTTTTCGCCACTTTATACAACTTTCTAATCTATTAAATTAAAACAAAATGACTTAAAATGTTGTCCTCATACAGTAAACGGATCCTCGAATATCCATCCATAGTACATCTACACATGTGCCGTAAATACTCTAAACTCTTGTATCTATCGTACTATAAAGTTATCTTACTACATTAACCAAAACCACTTTTATATCGAGGATCTACAAAGGTGTTCTTGGATGTATTTTCTGGAGTGTTTTTTCCCTTCTGGGTAATTTGTAATGTTTCTTCATACCATGTTCAGAAACAATTCTTGATTGCCTAGTCCAGAAGAGTCTCGACTACACTAACTTACATGGTTGAGCTTCCTTTATCTAAACAAATGCTCCAGTCTTTGTTTGAAAGTATTTTCTTAACTTAACATTATTTTCTGCCCTTATTTACAAATTACATCAGCAATAATCGGAGCAAATAAATCTTTATTATGTTCTAACAATTCCACATCAATATAGAATTAATGCTCTTTACATACTTAAAAAACCGTAATTTCTCTTTTTGTTCTCTTCTGTAATGTATTCTACATATTTTCTGTTTTAACTGTCTTCAACAATTCTTCACTACATTACGTTTGAAAAAACAAATCTCGTAACATAATTAAGTATAATTCTCCTGAACTTTGTCCAGATTCATTTCTCAGGACATTTTAAGGTTAATTTTCTGTTGTTTTATTTATCAGATTTCCTCATTGTCGTATCTAGAACAATTTGTCGTTTACAAGTTATGTTTTGCTTAATTTTTTCATACATTATCTATAC
The DNA here is from genome assembly GCF_004210375.1 of Tachypleus tridentatus. Taxonomy (NCBI): domain Eukaryota; kingdom Metazoa; phylum Arthropoda; class Merostomata; order Xiphosura; family Limulidae; genus Tachypleus; species Tachypleus tridentatus. Next base: position 27,885,000 of record NC_134835.1, read on the forward strand.
AAGTGACAAAAGATGGTCCCCCCACATAAAAAGTAATGTGGTTCCCTAAATGTACTCCCCTTGTCAGAAGTTACGTTTATCAGACCCTTTGGGGCCCCCTTTTAGCTTGGTACCCCCCCCTGTAATTATGGAGGCTGTGAGGGACATACTTATGCCACTGTTGTACTAACTTCTAAACTGTCTCTCTTGGAACAACTGTAAAAGTTCTCAACTGTTTCATTTAAAACAACCTCCACAACTTATCAAGCAGTAACTTAATATTGTTTTTAACAACACAATATCTTTTAAAAAATCCTTATTACCTTACCTCTATACCCACCCTTTCACATAACTTTCATAATTTCCATTATATTATCTTGAACAATTCTATAATCTAGTATCTGGAACAATTTCTTATAGCATTTGCTTACAACAATGGCACATTGTATTACATTCAAGAGTTATCTAAAAATTTATACAGATGCCTTACAACCACGTAATCGGAGAGAACTCTGCAGTAGTCCCTCAGTGGCACAGTGGTATGTCTATGGACTTGCAACGCTGGAAACAGGGTTTCGATACGATACCCCCTCCATTCTTTATCTCCATACATCATTTGAAGTAGATTCGCAACATAATAATTCCCCACTACACAGAACAAAGGTTTAACTTTATTTTTTACAAACAATTAAAATGTTTGTAGGAGTTTTTCCTCAGGGGGAAAAAAAGAAAACCCCAAAATACTCGAAAATAATGTTTTCTATAATCGCAAAGTGTCAGGGAATTGTTATTCTTTGTTTTATGGGGTCTTATCTCCTGTGCATTGGATTGATTCTAAGAGTTCATGAACATATCCCTCACAACAATGAAAACTGTAACAACCATTCATTGAACGATGTGGTTAATGCAATTATACGAATTATACGATCATACAAAGTTGTTTCCCTAATTTTGTTGTTCAAGCTTCTCGCATACTGATGTCGAATATCCACATTCCAATACTGTCTGTACCATATTTCTTATTTTAATATATTCACATGAAAACCTTTCAAATTTGATAAATCAATGTGTCCCCAACCACATGGATGAAAGGAAAGTCTGAGGGCCTATAACGCTAAATTTCGGGTTTCACACCCGCTGTAGACGCAACATAGAAAGTCCAACAACAAAAGCAAACAAAATCAATTTCAGTTCAAATTAACAAAAGAAGTTTTTAATTAATTTGAGAAACTATTATCGATCAAGAGTTAATTAAGTTCATAATTTTCAGTTATCCTTCTATTTTATGGATTTTCACATGAACCGAGTGTTCTTGTATAAATTAAAGTAGTTGAAAGGAAAAATGTCTAAATCTATTTATTCAAAGCTCTTTTCGGAATTATATAAAAAGTAATGAAGACATCCAGAAAAGAAAGTAAATTAATCTAACATGCACTATAATGTACAAAATACGTATTATCAATTTTAAAATTCACAACTAGATTGTTAAATTTATTTATGGCACAATAAGTTAAATGGTTATCATTGGAATAGAAATTTGAACAGGGAAGATGTTCCCTAAATGAAAATTATTTTTTAGAAATTCTTCCTATATATTATTTTATATATACAAGAGTTTAAGATAATGAACCATCATAGCTTGGTGGTTAAAGTTTGTTGAAATTAATATTAAAGTAACGACTTGTATTATATATAATTCTTATTTTTCAAATTACCTTCGTACTGAACTAGCTAATTGTCACTTAAAAACGAAAATCGCTTACTTTGTTCAGAAAAGGAAGCTGGCAACGTTTATTGAATGAGGGAAAACGTAGATTTGAAACGAATCGTCAACTTAAATTAAGTAATTGCTGTACATTTATACAGTTGTATATTGACAAATTGCGGACAGATGATCCAGTAAAACGAAACTTTGATGTCTTCCTATATAACTACCTTAGAAAATCGACCTTTCTCGCGCAAATACAAGCATGGCGCAATCTCATTGGTCGATTCGACATGTATGGCTAGCTCGTCTTCTCTCTTCAACTCGCATAAAACGCGTGGAGCATGCCGTCCGAAGAAGCATGTTGTGTTTAAATGCCACACAATTATGTGCATTTTGAGTTTATGGTTGGACGTATAACTCTCTCCACACTTACTGTTCTACGAGATGAACCAGAAGAGTCCAGAACTAGTTCCAAGTTGTTGACCAGACTAAGGTTAGGTCAAGTTGAGCTGACTTTAGAAGTTCATGGGTCAACGACGTCCAAAGGATTAATTTAAATATTCGACGACGATTTGAAAAGACCAATTGCCATCCGTTTTAACGTTCCATCTAGCTGCATCTTGTTAACATGTTTACATCTGGATCACGTGGATCTTATAACTATAAAAGGCATAAAAATTACACGTAATATCTCGTAAGTCTTTTGTTCAAGAGAGACTTTTGTTTCAACGGTCGTTACGACAGCTACTGCTGGTTTTTATCGTCTGGAAATTATAAAATCAAAGCTGTACTTTCTCACAGGTAGAGCGCACTCGCCATGTTGTGGTAATATATCTCTGTCAGCCAACGCTGTTACGTCAGCACAAGGGTCAACGATAGAAAACGGTACTGGCTGCCATTGATCATGTGATATGCTAATTTATAGACGTAGGCGGAGTCAAGTCACAGTTAAACGACAACCCCAAAGAAAAATAATTTCCATCCAATTCACCCAACAATTAATGATCATGAGTTCGTTTTTGATGAACTCTCCTTCATATGTGGATCCGAAATTTCCACCAAGTGAGGAATACTTTCAAGCGAACTACATTCCCAGTCATCGAGGGGACTGTTACAATTCACCAAGTCATTCCTATCGCTACAGCGGCGTCAACAGTCAGCACGCGCCAGTGAGTTATGGCCACGAGCACAGCGGTGCCAACGCAGCGTACACAAATCATGGAAGTCCTCTCCGTTACTATCAGCCGCCGTGTTCTCTACCGCAAAACCCACTGCACAGACCAACAATTTTGAGCCCTTCAGTTGACCACGTACCACTACCTGATAGTCCGAACCATATTTTACAGAGCCAACCGCAGCACCATCAGAGATCTCCCGTCTCTTCGCCGCCGCCGGCGCCAGTGCCGCCTGCGGTGTCTTGCAACACCCCACAACCATCTTCGGATCTACAAGCTCGCGTACCACACCAACAACATATTACTTCTCAGCAGCAAAGCTTAATAGAAACGACTCCGGACTGTGCTGTGTCCACGACGGGACATCCGGTTATCTATCCATGGATGAAAAAAGTCCATATCAATGCAGGTAGGAACTGACGTCATTGAAAGAAAACTGTTCTAATTTTAAATAAATTCGATATACATTTAACCCCCCCTCTCCCTATGAATAGTCTGTTTTTTGGTTTTTTTTACTGCCTTAATATAACATTAGAATTCTTCGCTCGTGCATATATTATAGTGCAGCAGCCATTATAAATCAAAAACTAAGTGCACTCTAAGAAACTCGCTAAGCCCACCCCTCTCTGTAACCTGCTAGAAATTACTGCTTCCGGGCATTTGATAGGGAAGTATTCAAGAAAGTTTGCTTCCTACAGAGATGGGTTTTCTTAGCGGGTGTTATATCTTCAGTCTTCGTGACGAAGGTTTGTGAACAGAACAGGAATAGTATTTATTGTTCCCTTGGGACCTGTAGAAGACACAATACATAATAACATCTCGTACATCGTTTGTCAAAACACGGTATTTTTCTTCCATATCGTTCAAGAAGGGGTAAAGCTTCATTCAGTCGTACCATTAAATTTATTGTTATCTTTTATTGTAGTGGGAACCAATGGAAATTTCTCTCCCGGGGTTGATACCAAGAGACAACGGACGGCTTACACGAGGCACCAGATCTTGGAGTTGGAAAAAGAATTTCATTTCAACCGGTATCTTACAAGACGTCGACGGATAGAAATAGCTCATTCGTTATGTTTGTCAGAGAGACAGATAAAAATCTGGTTCCAAAACCGTCGGATGAAATGGAAGAAAGACAACAAACTTCCTAACACCAAGAATGTGAAGAAAAGGAACCAAAGTGCAGAAATTCTGAACAGCCAAACGCAGCACAACTTACCTCCTCTGTCGAACCAGACGCAACCAGAAGCGAGACTCCTTAACCCAGCGCCAAGTCAGTCAATTTCAATGGACCCTAAACCTGATTATGGATTGACCGAACTCTGATATTTTATTATGTGAAGACTATTCATAAAGCTGTGTATATTGGACAGCATTTTATTATGTTAAATGTTGTTCGAGACCCAATGTATATTGGACAGCATTTTATTATGTTAAATGTTGTTCGAGACCCAAACTGTGGTGTATGTGTGTGTGGGTGTGGTGTGTGCTTAAGCCTCGCGGTGATTTATGTATACGTGCAAAAACAATTATGAGAAGTGTTTGTTTTTTGTGTGGTTATTTTGTTTTTTTACAATGATCTCTTAAGCGTCGTTAAACACTTTTGATGACACTAGCAGTCTTTCATGTATAAGAAAATATATATCACAAAAGGAAATGTAGTTTATCTACCTGCTTGTATCCAACTAGCTATTCATTGAACTGGTACAGAAAGAAGTCTGTAGTTTCAGCGAGGAAACCCTAACAGGTAACAATTATATGGAAAGCCGGGGTATCGTTAGTGATGTAACATCTGTTTTTTTTTGGTTTTCTTTTGTGATACTCAGCCTATTTTACAGTTTCTGACTGGTCTGTAATCTTTGTTAGGTTGTACCATTCTTTATCGTGTTTATTACTAGTAGGTGTAAATATCTATATAATTATATATAAATATTTATATATATATAAATATATATACATATAAAATTGTGGCCAACATTCTGGCTTCCAGGTCAACAGTATGGTCTCGAAACTAGATGTACACGCAGTCTTAAAAATATTGTATTGTAATATGTGCATTTTTCTTTCATTGTGGTGGTTTAAGATTTTGAGATTAATAGGCCTAGGCCTGTCTCTGCCTCTCAGGGTACTTCGGCTTGACAAGTAAGTAATTTTAAGGTAATATTTATCCTCCTTCTGAGACGGCAAACGGTCATTAAATTACAATATATCCGTGACAATGTTCTTTGGGTTTGACGGCTGGTACTCGCATAATGAAAATGGCGTTTGTGATCTACGTATACGTTTATGTGCCATAAGTATATTCACATGTTAAATCTTTATTTTTATTTCATCGGACGTTTTCGCCGGTTATATGATAACATATTTTTTTTTGTAAGTTATCTGAAGACAGACGTACAAAGGTGATTAATAACTGACTAAATTATTTTGTTACGTAAAATACTGATTTTTATTTTTCTCTGACTAGTTATCTAGTGTTTAAGAAAGGTGAACGCTAGGGTGCGCAAAGCATAGTCAATTTCATGTATTACTTAATGTTAAAAGTACTTGATGTATTTGCAGTAATTCTCTAATGTATAGCCCATTATTTTATTTAGTAAAGAGAGTTAAAGTGTTCGCACGAAACGTCTTTAGTCTCCACGTGCTACTTCAGAGTGTGGGAGAATGTAATACCGTTAGGGATTTTTAAGTATGTATGTTGTAAGTGTTGAAGAAACTGTCTGTAAGCACTGAAATCAGTTGGTCAGTACCTCGTGGTCGAAGACCTCCTCTTGGCTCTTGTCGTGACTTGAGTTGTAATGTGGTTAGTATTCCTAACTGTCGGGAAAAAAAAACAACAACCAGTGTTTTGACGAAGGGTTAAATAGAAATACCTTAAGAGAACTCGTGAAAAAGGTACTGTTGTCAAGTACCATCGTGCATTCTAAACAGAAGTATCAATAACCATTCAACTGTAACCAGATCTATTTTTGTAGTATTATACTGTTTGCTTCAAGGTTATGATAGTGAAATCTGTGTGCTTTCTGTCACAAACTAATGCAAACACAATCTGTATATCATTGCTGTCATTAGTGTAATAACGTAGGATTCAGTTTTCTTCGTGACAAATTTGTTAGGAGCTGTGATGCTATATTGTAGTTTTGAGTTACATTCGGTTAGATCTCAGAGGTGTTTGACATTGAGTTTATATATCTTCATTTATTGTGTAATTGAAATGAATTAAAAAAAATAATTGCCCTAGATTACAATTAATAAAGTCTCATGTTCCTGTATTTTGTGTACTTTAAAAACAAACAAAAAAATTTCAGTTATTTTACTGTTCTATCGATGTAGTCCAAACGGTAAATGTCTTTTTTCCTTCCCTCTGGCTGTATCTCAGGAGAAAACAACAAAAACAAGACAAAGGCCAATAAATATGCTTTAAATTATTCTGTTGGCTACGCAAGTGAATTTATTTCTTGTTTAATGAACTCGTATAAAAATACAGTGCTTATATGATTTTCCAAAATATTCTATTTAAGATTTCGTTCAGTTATAAATAATTTATTTACGCGCATTTATTGTCCGTAAAGAACAAGTTTCCAAGGTTACTGTAATATTCATCACTTCTGTAACACTTACTAGAAAGAAGTTCCAAACTTAAGATTTATAATTTCACACGAAGTTGACTTCCTGAAAAACAACAACCAATCGTTTAGTTGTGTCAATTATCATTCAACCAATACCAGCATATCCACCTAGAATGTCAGTAAAAATTATTTTTTTAATATTTTATGTTCATTGCATAACTCTGAAATGGAATGTTTTTGTGTGAAACCTTCAGTTTGAAATACTGCATTTTGTTATCTATATCTTAAACGAGATGACAACTACTGACTTGTGTGGGTTACAGACTAGCTATCCAGATGTTTGTTGCACGCTTTATGTTCCACATATTTCTTGTATGATTGCCACGGTCTTCAGTATCAGACGTGTTTACTGAGTGGTAAGTTGTCTCGTTTTTACGTTTTGCTTTTCAAGATTGCAAATTATTTTAATATTAAGATTCAAGAAACTAATAAATCTGAAAACAACTGGACCGTGCAGCACAACCTTCTTCCCTGTTTCTCTTATTATTAACATCTGTGCTAAATAGTGAAGAAACTGTAATATTAAGTGATGGGGGGTTACGTTTTCAGTTATCAATAATATCTGATCCAAGTTAACTACGTGGTTCATAACTAAACAAAGTAGCATAAGAAGTAATGTTAGCTATTTTTATATGTCAGTTCAACTAGCAGTGCGTTATGTTATTAAAAATTTGAACAAAACGTTTATGATTGAAATGCAGTGAAGCTAACCTGGAACATTTATCAAGTAGATTTATGTGATAACTTTCAGTAATGTTAGGATTTTAAGAACTGAATGACGTTACATAAGAGTTTTAGAGTAAGTTTATTCATTCAAAATGCAGAGAAAAGTCACATAATTGTTAAGAAATAAAGTGGTTATAGTTTCCGTCTAATTACATACATATCACTTTTTAGATTTTTTTTTTTACATAATTCTCTGTATTTAATAGGAAATGACAACAGAACAATTTTGAACCGTGATATTTGGACAGTGGTGTTAACTGTATGGCTTATCATATTTAAAAATTACTCTCTACACAGAATTATAAAAAAGAAATTGTTTTAGGTGTCTTCTCAGAACGACTTCTGTTCACGTGCGGTGGAAATGAAAAAGTGTAATTTTTATATTATTTTGCATTAAGGTTTATTGAGAGCATGCGTATGAAGTCTCAGCTAGAAAGTTAAGTTTCATAAAATGATAGAGGGTCTTTATACAATCGTAAGCAGAAGAAAATTAATTAGGCCAAGAGAAATTTGTTAACTCGCCACCGTTTGATAGTTTCCGACTTAAACAGTACCTTATACAACACGTATGTTTAACTGTTTTAACGACTACTTCAAAACCTAGCAATCAATTTTTTATTCAAAAGTGCTGACCAGATGAAGGTAAACCAATCGGAGTCACTCGCCGCCCATACCTCTATAGGTGAAAGTGGGGTTTTGCTCAGTCGCATATTGCGGGCTCAGACCTTGGACTTTCGATTCCTATTCATGCACTCTAACCACTCTGCCAAACCTCGCCTGTCTCTCTGTTTACTATTGATGAATGAAATGTTGCACTTATGTTATTAGTGTTCAAAGTTGTGACTTTTGTGTATAGGTGAGTGAATAAGACAAATGCGTTACAAACTTTGTGATATGAACTTTCTCTTCTCCTTTCTTTTATATTTTCCTCCAAACTTCAGTTTTCGATTTATATATGATTATTCCTTATTCTTTTTTCCGTGGATTTTCACTTGTTACAGTTCAAATGTAACTGAATCACAAAATTTCTTCATACGTTCGTGAAGTAAATACTAAATATTTTCTTGTTAAATGCAATAAAAAATGTGTATATTTTACAATTTATTTACATAATGTTAGAGCAAGTAAGTTCTGTGATTATTATGTTTTTATATTAAAATTCGGATATTAGAATTATTTTATTACATTAATTATCACCATTATGACATTTTGTAAAAATAATTAAAATGAAGATTTAAAGACGGGGTCTGATGATGACCTGAGAAGCAGACTGAAAGGTAATCTTCAGTTGATGAAACCCGTTAAATCGTTCAAGATAGTATAACAAGGTTTGCTTTGGTATATAGACTTAATTTTCAAGCATTGTTCGATTGGAAATACTATTTAGTGAAAATAAATAATATTGATAGTATGATTATTTTACTAGTATACTTAATTTAGACGTATTGGATTATGCATTCATGATAAGACACACGTGAGATAGTTCACGAGAAATTATTAAATATCATACATTGTTCTTGGCCATTAGGAGAACAGAAAAATTCTAATTGGTTGAGTGATAGCGAATGGTTTCTTTCTGGTTTTCTCTGCCGAACGAAACCGTTTTCTTTCCATGTAAATATGGTAAAATAATACCTTCTATGAGGGATCTCGTCGATTAAGCTACACGTCCATTTTATTTTTGTATACATATCGAAATCGAAGTTTCCATTTAATTCGTCTTTCAAGAAAAACAACGATGGACATATTCCTCATCACAGATAGCCACACCAAAAGACGTAATCAGTGAGCTGGAATCTCAGACTTAACACCTCGAGAAGCACGCGTGTAGACGCCACGGGCATCTCTTAAACTAATGCGAACGCTCTACTAAAAGTTTATTGTCTCATTCATCAATGTCATTTACCTATGTTGTCATTCTTCGGGTGCCCACTGAAACCGAGGATTTTGATACGGGGAGGAATATGTAAATTATAAATTAGCTCGTGGAAAAGTACTTGGCAAAAATCCTGTAGTGGATTTAGAGCATCATTACTGGAACACTTTATGTTGATATTTAGGCTTACTACAGAGAAGCGCCCTATTCAAGGCTCCGTATACTGATCGATAACCCAGAGTCGAATTGATTTTAATAACGTAGATGCTATTGGACTTGCACCTACGTTAGTAATAGTTTTATCAGAGCGATCGGAGCGAAATTTCCTAAGGGTTCGACTGTGTTTTGATACATAAATAATATTACGAATAAATCTTCTATATATAAAAGTTTTATACAATTAACGTCAATGACATTTTTGTTCGTAGTTATAATATTAACAATATAAATCTACTCTTAGATAATTTGATAAATAATACGTCATTTTTCCTGTACCAAGTTCTAATGTCCTAATTGGTTGTTTTGTTAAGTTGTAACAAATGTGTAATTTTTGTTCCACAACCTTAAATTCAGTGTTTGTTTTACGTATAGTTTACATATTTTAATATGTTTTTAAAATATTTAAAATGTTTTATTCGCAATAACAGCTGATCACTTTTGTCTGTGACGTGTTTAACAAAAGCTAAGCTTAGAAAGGAAACCCTGTAAATATGATCACAAAACTTCCATACTTTCCATTAATATGTAGTTTTAAAGTGTCAAAAAGTCTATTACTTCTTCCATGACTTATTTGAATACGCTAAACTTGTCTTTCTTCTAACACCGTAAGAGTGTAAAATGGTTTGTTTCGCTCTCACTGTCGTGTTTGATCTCCAATGTTGATTATAAAGTTTGAAACCGTTTATTTTGTAAACCTTTCTGTCAACTCGCAGTTTGCAAACTGACAGAGACCCTGATGTTACCACATATAACTTGCACACAATTAATGCCCAATAGAAAAAAATACAAAAGCTACAACCGTCTGCAGTTATAATCAGGTTTCTTCTCTTAATAAGCTAGATACTAGAGTTACAACAGTGTAACCTACAAACAGGCTTCTCCTCTGAATAAGTTTGATACGAAAGTTAAAACGGTGCAAACTCCAATCATTTGAACTCTGAGTTAGGCAGTACGTATTATTTTCTATGGTTGAGGAAAACAACCCTAGAATCGCTAATCAAAGCCTGGGAATTAGCTCATGCACATTAAATATTACATCTTTTAGTTAAGAATTACTTTTATCGCAAATGACAAAAGTAAAAGTGAGAAAACTAATTTTACTTTAATTAATACTTTGAATAATAATTGTAATTTATAAGTAGGTATTTTTTCTTTACTTTAAAACACCTGTCTGTATTTAACTAACACGTGATTCGTGGCTCGAAAACGTATAGCTTACAAAGACCCATCAATGATAATATCGAACAATCTGCAGTGAACGTTAGGAACCCAGAGATAATCTTTGAATGTGAAGAAACTCTCAATAAATAAGAGATAAACTTTGAATCTTCAATGAGTAAAGATAATATTGAAGCTTTCACTCGGTAATAAAAGATACAGCCTTCAAAAATAATAACAGATAAGCTTTAAGTGTATAGTAAAGCAGTCACAATATTTGAGATGTTATACAATATTAGCATTAGCGCACTGAAATGATAATTCATTCGGTGTAGTCTGAGTAAATGAAAAATGTATTAGCATTAGCGCACTGAAATGATAATTCATTCGGTGTAGTCTGAGTAAATGAAAAATGTGTTAGCATTAGCGCACTGAAATGATAATTCATTCGGTGTAGTCTGAGTAAATGAAAAATGTGTAAACAAAAAATTCTTTTATTAGCGTGAGCATCCTGAAAAGCCATTTCACTAAGCCTCATTTTGTTCTTTTAGTGAAACGTTCCTTTAAAGTTTTTTGAATTTCGCACAAAGCTACACGAGGGCTATCAGCGCTAGCCGCCTCTAACTTAGCAGTGGTAGATTAGAGGAGAGACAGCTAGTCGTCACCACCACCTACCGCCAATTTTTGAGCTACTCATTTGCTCCCGAATAGTGGGATTGATCGTAGCTTTATAACGCCCCCATGGCTGAAAGGACGAGCATGTTTAGTACTACGGGGAGTCGAACCCACGACCTTCAGATTATGAGTCGAGCTCCCTAACCGCCTGTCCATGTTGGGCCCTATTTTGCTGTAAAGATGCGCATTTTAAACAGCATAAGTATCGTTGGGAAAAGAAACGTGTCTGTTAAATTCATTGATATGTGCACGTGTTACACATGTTACTTTGTAAAAAATAAAGCACTTTATTAAGTACAATTGTCTCCTTCCAAAATAACGTCACAACAATATCTTTACGCCCATTTTATCAAATGAACGTCTAATATCAGTTTTTTTTTCTTTACCTTAAGCCTTGGAGTGTCTAATATAGATAAAACAATTTTAGACCCTCTATCTTGAAGTTGAAATGACTGCTAGAAACCTGCCTTTGTCAGGACTTGAGAATGAATTCTATATTTCTGCATTCTGTTTGGTGGGATATAGAAATAATAATATATTGTAAAGTTGTTGTCCTTAAAATCCAATTTTTATCAAAATGGTTAACATTTACAATCACCCATAAAACCTCCCCCCCCCACGAGGAAATCTAAGTTAGAATCCAGGCTTTTCTCACAAGGTTTTCTCAGAATTCTCTGAGTACTGTAGTATAATAGCATTCGAAACGTAGAGTACAAGTTTAGCAAGTGAATAATGTGCCACTTAAAATATGTTCGACTATTTCCTAGTTAGAAACTACATTTCAGGCTCACTATTTTCGAAACCTATTATCAGACCCCTGTGTAGCAATGGTATGGTCGTAACTCTCTGAATGAGGTAATTATTACAATATCAGAAACTATAACTGACCATCTAATTTCAGGTTATTTGTCCTTTGACCCGCCAGGTATGCCAGTTGCCTTATCGAAAGTGTCATAGTTGTTTCTATCGTGTTAAGAACTTTTCGCTAACTTTTTAGCGAAGCTGCTTAATATTAGTAGCAGGGCGTCTCGTGCACGATATTCATGCGTCCAAATAGTAGTCAATCACGAAGGACTACTTGGTGATTGAAATGTACTCTAAACTCTAAAAGACAACATTTTATTTCGAATGTAATCGCTTCCTTTACGAGCCCCAAATGAAATAACTTGCGAGAACATCTGAGCACGAAAAGTAAGAGGTACTATTACTAAATTAACTAATTAATTATATATATATATATATATATATATCCACCTATCGCTATCTATCTGTTGCCTGTCCATTCATTCATCTGTCTGACTGTGTGTTCACCAATCAGTTCGTTTATCTGTTCATCTATTTGTCAGTACTGTGGCGAAAGGCATAAAACGGTAAAAGATTGTCATAATTAATTAATTAATTAATTATAATACATTGGTTACTGATTTGCAGAAGAAAGATTTCAAATTTTCCCCTCTGTATTCTGTATTGATATCTGAAACTAAGAGAATTATATAAAGTTTATGTGCACTGAGCACGAAGTTGCATCTCTCTGTTCACCATGCAGGTCAGTTCCTGATACGTTATAGCACAAAAGAATGATAGAATAATGCTTTCATCTTTCTCTAATCCTTTGTTTCTTTTCTCTCTTTCTCTTTTTTGTCTTTCGTGAGCCACACCGAATCCCCTTTACCTTAGTGAGAGATTTTTGACCATTGTTTGAGAAAGCTGTGTGCGCAAACGTAGCAGAAGAAAGAAAAAAAAAAAAGTAAATGACCAGTGGCGGGTTCTTAGTAGCCAGATTAACGCGATGGATTGGGTTTATCCGAAAGAAGCGTTATGTGTTGATTATTAATGTGTCGTAGCATTGGCAAAGCGTGCAACACTTTGAGATATACCACCCACTCGCCCGAGGAAATCAAACGACTAGCAACGTTCACGTAACATTGATAGACAGATGAGATCCGCACAAACATTACACATGCTGCACTTGTGAAATAAGCGGAAAGTTTTAATACCAGCCGTCTTGAGATACATTTTTACTTCACGTGGGTTTCTCGTCATCACGAATATCTGAGAACTTATTAAGACAATGAAATATTTGTGAACCAGTAACTTCATTAACTACTTTAATACATTTGGACATAAACACATCTTGATTCATAAGAACTGCGTGCTCAGTTACGAACTTTTTTGATTAGAGATGTCCAGTCACTTTTTCCAGCGTGCTAGCTACTGACCAATCTATTGTCGCAGCGACCGGCATTTTCGACCAGAATTTTTACGATTGTGTTCTCAGATACACAAGGCGTTACTTCTAGTTTGTTTAAAAAAGGAAAGAAGCTAAATTTGATTATGTACCTGTCTTTCTATCTCTTCATTCATCCATCTGTCCATCCGCCCCAATCACTATCTTTCTGTTGCTTGTTCATTCATTCATCTATATCTCTAACCATCCATCTGTATGACTGTGTGTTTATCTGTCCGTCTGTTTGTCAGTACTGTGAAGAACGGTGTAAAACGGTAAAGGTTACAAGTTAATTATTAATTTATCACGTAAGGATGTTTTTAGGTTATATAAACATTTTTCTTCATTAGTAAATGTATGGATATAAAATAAATCCTTTTGTCTAGTAGCAACTGATACCATAATATGTCTTTAAGCCCTGTCATTAACAAGACTTTTTAATATGATATAATTGAAACCAAGATATAAAGTTTATGTGCGTAAATACGAAAAAAAAAATCACTTTCCTTTTTCGATTCTATTCATTTGAATGTAAACGGGTACACATGTAAGTTTTTGTTTTGAATTTCGCGCAAAGCTACTAGAGAGCTATCTGCGCTAGGCGTCCCTAATTTAGCAGTGTAAGACCAGAAGGAAAGCAGGTAGTCATCACCACTCACCGTCAACTCTTGGACTACTCTTTTACCAACGAGTAGAGGGATTGACCGTCACATTATAACGCCTCTTCGGGTGAAAGTGCGATCATGTTTGGTGTGACAGGGATTCGAACCCGCGACCTTCGGATTACGTGTCGGATTAGGTTATGAATATGAACTCTCTTTACAGTTTTCCCTCACATTAGTTTTCTCTGGTATTGTAAAAACTATGACTTTAGGGTTTAACGCTAACTTTCTTTGTTTGTTTATATGCACAAGAAACATGCAAACATATTTTATCACAAGTGTATAATTTAACTGTGAGTTAGTTTAGGAGACTTACGTGCATCGCGAGCTATTGTTGTACATTAATTAAGATCCTCCAAGCAGAAAGTTTAATTTTTCCGTGACACATCGTTCACTGCCATCTACAGGAAAGGATGGGTTAGGAGGGAAAGTAAGTAAATTAGGCTTCAGGGCACGTTTTAAGGATTTTATTGGGCAATTAATGACTTTTAAAAGGTGGACCTACAGTTGGTTTTGCTAGCTAAATGTGCTGCTCCCACACGCTTCCTCGAGTGTATGATTTACGGGTAGGGCTCTGTTAACAGATAGTTTGGTCGTTCATTACCAATAGCTTCTGTAGTCAGTTTCCTAACCACGCTGTTACGACCATGTGCGAGAAAACTCATATTTCAAGAGCAGCTGATCTTATGAGACTCTATTGAAGATAGTCACGCCGCAATGAATGAAGCTGAGCTGAAGTAACTATTCTAACACACATAAGTAGAATAATCTTTTGATCTTTTTGTGCTCGGTTATCTCGTGGCACTAACCTGCTCTTCGCTGTGCGGGTGGAGGGGATTCCGGACAAGCTTTAGGTAAATATAACGAATCAATCGTTGTGTCGTTTATCTGTGTTTCAGTTCCAAGTAAAATAACATAAGCCGTTACTAATGGCTATATGAATCCACGGGTTTGCTGTATATTTCCAAGAATAATTTTACTTTCGACTGTGAAGGAAATCTCAAACCGATGTTTGACAGATGCTGCTAACATTTTGATTTTTTTCCTTCTAATACACAAAGGTGAACTAATTGTACTCTGAGATCCAGAGTAATGTAGATTTCATGAGAAAAACGCTCGAAATCAATTTTTCGATGCATAATTGACAAAAAAAAATTCTTGTTTGTTTGTTTTGGAATTTCGCACAAAGCTACTCGAGGGCTATCTGTGCTAGCCGTCCCTAATTTAGCAGTGTAAGACTAGAGGGAAGGCAGCTAATCATCACCACCCACCGCCAACTCTTGGGCTACTCTTTTACCAACGAATGGTGGGATTGACCGTAATATTATAACGTCTCCACGGCTGAAAAAGCAGGCCTGTTTGGTGTGACGGGGATTCGAACCCGCAACCCTCAGATTACGAGGCCAACTATTAAGAAGGGAGAAAAGTATTATGAGCCTTACTGACGTACAATAATAATAAAAAAACAGGAGTCAGTCAAATGTATTGCAGGTCCACAACTGTCTGTCTTCCTCTACAAGTTTAGCAGTTTAATTAGACTAAACTCACGATTCTATTTCTGTCGCTTTAATAAGATCCTTGGTAATGTATTATTAAGATGTGATGCTTTAATAAAGTCCTGGGTAATGCTCTATTAATATATGTCGCTTTAATAAGGTATTGGATAACGCACTATTAATATGTGTCGTTTTAATAAGGTATTGGGTACTTTTATTTGTGCTCGTTGTATCTCAGACGTTTTACAGCAGTGTCTGAAGATGTACTTCAGCTACAGCTTAAAGCATAAGCGTATTTCTTGAGAAACCAGTTTATAATTCATGGTGCATCGAATGGATGACGGTAGTTTCACAAGATCCCAGTAAGTGGTCGAACTATGCTGATGGAAGTCCAACATAAAGGCAGTGAATGCCCAAGTGAGTGATTGGACGGGGATATGCACGGGCGTGTGAGCCTCCTCTGTACGAGTTGTTGCCGGTCAGCCGAGAGCCCAATGGGCACTGAATCGTTCGGCAGTGAAGGATTTATGGCATCCAGTATTGATCTCTGAGGAATTCTGAGGACAGAGATTTATGGTCGTGTTTGTACGCTGAACGCCTATGTGAACCGTAATTACACGGTCGCCAGGTCACTTTTCTGAAAGAATATATTGCAGAGATACCTGAAACCAGTATCTAGCTTCTGTGCTGTTCGTGTGTCATTCCTGTAATGTAATTTGTAAGTGTAAAATATAAAAATGAAACTGAAACCTGGCTCAAGACAACTTACGTGAAAATTGTAGTTTTCACGTTAAAAGAATGTAATGAATATAATTGGCCACAGTACACACGAGAGTTACGTTTTTGTATATTACAGTTGTTATTATATCTTTCTTTTTTACGAAACGAATAGTTTAAAAAATAAGTTTCCATGTGTGTACTAACACCTCCTATTTCCTCTCAGCAGGGTTCAGACGTGTAAATACGGGGTGAAAGGGTTCTAATTACCGAAACTAATCCAGTTTCGGTCGTGATAAAAGGACGAGAGCATTCATTAGTAGCCACGCTTTGAGTGAAATCACACTTTCGTAGAGATCTGCTACAAGCTGAGGTAATAGCTCCGTGTCGAATTCTTTGGAGTTCAATGCCAACAGTATATTCCAATATGGCGTATGTTTTTATATTTGTATGAGGCGGTATATTAAAATAATGATAAACAAACATTTCGTTCACACAACCAGAGGATTCCAGAACCAGTTATAAGTAAGACTGGGACGTGCTGTGTTTTTTTATTCATTGTATTTACTTTGTCGTGATATCAATATTTTTCTTTTCTGGTTGTTCACTGGTGCTGACTATCCTTCTAAACATATTTTGCACAGGTGTCTTTTAAAATGGGCCGTTAAGAGTTTTCTGATAACCATTCGATGATATACAGTATCAAAGCCAACTAAGGTTTATCGTTTTTCAACGATAAGATTCTAACCCTATCAATGTGAACAAGATTTAGTGTAAATTACCACTTCCTCTTAAGAACACCTGCTCTCTCTAAAAAGTCATTAATATCCGTCTAGTGCAGTCCGCAGGAACCTTGGGCCAAATGAAATACTCTATTTCTGGATCTTTGACAAAAGGACGCACCTTTGGCCTTGTCTGCTGACATATTTATGGTCCCAGATATGTCCAGTAGCCACAGGCCAGGAATTTCGTTGTCAACTGGTAGCCGTTCCATCAGTTCCACCCTTAACCATGTCGTTGAACCATGCGGTTCGGGTTTGATACGCACTGGGTCCTTATCACAAACTTTGTCCAATTGTCACGCAGCTTGATGGATATTTCAAAAACAATTTAATGTCTTATTTGAACAATGTGGTTGTGAAAGGTTTGTAACGTGTGAAATGTGCATTCTCTCTTCTGTTGGCCAAATTTTTACTTAACTGTCATGAAAAGAATATAGCGTTGACTTTTATGAAAATGTTACAATTTTTTTTTATGAGGAATCTGCACGAGATTTAATTAGAAACAGATTAATTGCGGAACTCTTTGAGACATTATTTGTACTGTTGTAAGACTTAGTTTTAGTTTCATATTTCGCTTACAGTTCACCGTTAAACTAGTAATTACTCTTATTTATGGATGGTTGAGTGTATATTAAAGTGCATTTAAATATGAAAATCGCATGTGCGTGACAACTATGGCTGATATAAAGTCTCGGTGGAACAAGCTGTATCAGAACTATATTAAAAATTACTTGGCTTGAGATCGGTAACCAGATATCCATAAACATTGAACGCTGTTAGAAAAAAAAAAAAATGGTTTAGCCCTTTTCGAAGCAACATGTTTTTACATACAGGTCATCTGGAAAAGTAACCAAAGTTTTGTGAACACAAGTTTTACCATTACATATTCGTTCAACTTTCTGACACCTCAATTAGCTGAAAAATGAAATGGATATTTGTGCTATTTCATAGCAATATATACCAAGTTAGATATACGTTAAAATGGACGCTAGGGAGATGTCATCCTTGAACACAATGTGGTTAATAGAAAGATTGCAGGGAGAAGTGGTTTGCTTATGACGGATTCATTTGCAGTGGACTCTTTGTTACAGGGTTATTGTCAAGATGTGCAGCCATCAGATAAAACATCACGTGTCATGGCGATACAGACTGTAACCACATGGCGCTTTCTAAAATTACTTTAATATAACGTACTCAATCTCTGGATAAAACGCTGCTTCTTTGTTTTCTTTAGAAATATGTCATTCAGTTCTTACAATTTCGGCTGTAAACCCTGGAATAACTTTTTTTTATTTTGGCAAAAACATAGAACATATAGTTTTCTAACATGTACAGCTTAGTTTGTTTTAACTTTTTTTAAGTACTATGAGTCTATGCGAATACTTATTTAAATAAACCATGTCGTTTTGTATAAAATTATTAAATATTAAAATTTGATTTTTTAAAGTTGAAATATTAGCATGTTTGTTTGTTTTGGCCCAGCATAGCCAAGCGTGTTAAGGCGTTCGACTCGTAATCTGAGGGTCGTGGGTTCGAATCCCGGTCGCACCAAATCCCCCTCGGTGGACACAACATATGGCACGATGTGGCTTTGCTATGAGAAACAAACACACATCTCTAGATTAAGATGAAAATTGTAATTCTTACGTCCTGAATTATCTAGACAATAGAATCAACTTCCTTCGAAACGGAGAATTTCAGAATTTGGAGTTAAAAAGGCTGTTTTGGAGAAAAGAACAGTCTTGCCACAAAGTTAATATAGTTTTAAAAACGAAATTGTTTATAGAAATAACATCTCAGCCACTAGTATGTCTGAAGTATCCACTGGGTTTTGTAGATATGGTCTAATTGGCATAATTCCATACACTCTTTCGGTCAGAGAGTTTTACTAATAATTAATCTAATCTATAATCATAATTACGAATACATCTTAATAAAATTGTTTTGTTTATGACATTTCAGCGATATATAAGTATTAACATCAATATTGAGCTAAATACTGAACACACGTTGACATGTAAATGTCTTACAATTAAATAACTGCTTAGTTAAATATAAATAGACGAAAATAACTAGGGTTAATGAAAGAAAATGTACAGGATACTTTATGGATTTCATCTAATAGTAACACAAAAGTACAATATAGCCAGATGACACTGGGACAATTTCATCTAACATTGGCACACACAAAAGAACTTTGAAACCAGGTGGCAGAGATGATTTCAATTAACATTGGCACACAAAAAAACTTTGAAACCGGATAAAACTTTGGATATTTTCATCTAACATTGGCACACAAAAATACTTTGAAGCCAGATCACAGTGAAATAATTCCAATTAACGGCGACACCAACAGACTATGTAGCCAGGAGGAAATTAGAAAAAAATACAAAGTACGTGATTTTTCAACGGTTCCTTTGGTAAATAATTTTCACTTTCAGTTAATAACTAGAAAACGTTTGAAATTAAAGTCAGTTTCACAGAACACAACATGTTGCACAAGGACATACTATTATAGTGAGTGAAATTATGTATTTTCTTATATTCTACTTGTTATATGTTAAAGTAGCTAACCGGTACTATTTACGGTAAAAAAAAAATTGTGTGCGAGTACTCGAAACTTGAGTTTCAATCCGGAAGAGAACATACTATTCGAAAAAAAATTGTGCGCGAGAGAAGTGTATTGAAATTTTAATAAACGTTTTCCCTAATTCTGGAAGGATGCCAAATGTCTAACACCACGTCTTTAAACCGTCTCTTGTGTGGGTAGATTGATGTCAAGTCTTGAATAATACGATAGGTAATAGCTTTTAATTTGTGGTGATCGTTAACGAAGCGAGCTCGTTTCTTCGAGGGAAACTGGTGATCGTATTAAAATTCCGAATAAGTGCCAAACCTTTAGAATATTTTGGGTTGTGTGGAATTCCGAAAGTTCCCCTATTTTAGTGCCATACGTAAATCGATGAGCTGGTTGTTTAAAAGTTTTAGAAATATGCACGTTTGGAGACCGCGAAGTATTTCGTCTGTCAGTTTTCCAGTTCACCATTAAATATATATTTGAGTAACTGTAATTGAAATTGCATTGATACTGAAATCGTTACAGAGGTAGTAAAATTATATATGGCACCAGCTGTTTCGTATGTTAAACAGTTTGACACAGCTTCCAAGTTGACAAAATGTTCACTATTGAAATGCCATTCTTTTATTTCTTCCAAGACGTTTATTCTTTAAGATCGTCAGATGATGGATGATAGGTGACCAGACAGTACCAAAACGACGCGTGCGCTTCGAGGAAAGCATACAAAGTTGCTTGCTTACGCTGTCTGATCTCCATTTTTCAACAGAGCAAACGTTCACAAACACTTCGTACAAACGTAGAAGCCAAAAACAACTTCCTTCGGTATGTTAATTGATTACTTCAAACTTAAACCCTGATACATAACAACTGAAATGTATGAAACACATCTTAGGAACCCGATAAGTGTAGATTTTTATGTTTAATCAGACCCTTCTCTCAGAGGACCAAAGAAAGATGTGACTGAGTGATAAAAATATATTTGTCTACAGAATTAAAAATATTTGACATGGAACTTGCAAGTGCCTCAGATGTAAGGCCTAGCTGCTTTGTGCCATAAAACACCATATCAACCAATCAACCAACATCTAAGTGTAATTCTTAATCCGTTACCACTGTTATTTATTCATTAATTTTTACCACTGGAAAGGTTGTTGATGTCCTATTTACTCGGCGCAGACAGCCTAGTTGCTTTGCGTCATAAAACGCCAAACCAACCAACCTATCTACTCATCTGGACTTTTCCAAAAGGTGGCAGCAGATTAGCAGCCGAAACGAAGGATATAAACTAATTAGTGTCCATTAACAAAACAGCATTAACTGATTAATAATTAGGCTTAGGTAATTGTAGAGGCTACAACCCATGCTAGTGTTTGATATTTGATAGGTACAACCTTACAATAAGTACCCAAACATCTGCGTATCTTTCTATTGTTACATAATTGCAATAATTTATTGCAAGACTTGCGTTAGTGACCTTTCAATCTAAGAGAAATTTATGGTCAAGAAGAAACATCATTAGTATTCTGTTAATATACAAAAAAAAAAAATTATAATTTCTTTTGGTGTATTTGGTTAATGTGGTTAAAAGTAATATTCAAAACCAGGTCTATCAGTCAGTTTACATACACTTAATTATGTATTTTTGTAAATACACGGCATTAGAAATACAGACTTACTTTTATGTTAAAATACAAACTGATATTTGCTTCTCCAGGTTTTGTAGAAAATATTTCAGCCAAACGACTACTAAACGTTACAGTTTATAATAATCAAAATAAGTAATTAAATTTCACAAAACATTTACATTGTGGCTGATATTTATTTCGTATATATGTTACGTGAACAAACTTGGCGCCATTGTTAAATGTAAGGAACGTACAACGAATCTTCAGTTTATCGTGAAAACTAGGATTAATAATAAGATGAAATTGCACGTTTCTAATGTAACTGACACAAGGACCCCTATTTATGAAAGAAAAAAGCTAATAGTAACTGGATATTATTTTATCATCATACATGCAGTGTTCACCAGTCATCTTTAAAATAAATCTTTCTCACAAGAACTATTATCCGAAATTTAGAAACCCACCCCTGTCTTCCAAATTACAGGCTCTGCTCCCGTCAGACTGGAATAATAATAATAAGAACATAGGAACTCGATCTGTTTTCTTCAACTCGTAAGAAACTATGAGGAATAGGCTTAGCTCCATCACAGATTAAGTGCATCACCACTTGTTATTTTGCTGTTTGACTGGCATTGTTGCGTGACTTGGCCTTGTTTTTTATATGGAAAGAGATTAGGGAAAGGTTTGACATCTGTCTAGTTTTATTTCAAGATCGTGTTAAGTGGTCCCTCTTTCCTCTTAAACCACCATGTTGTTGGTTTGTCTACCACTCGCTCTAATACATGCCACGACTTTTAGTGATGGTGGGAGGTACTGAATTTTTTTTTGTTTGCTGTTGTTGTTAGATTACACAGTAGTGTGTATTTCATCAAGTGTGTCGATGGCATTTTTGTTACTTTTTAATTTTTTATTCCGATTATCTTGAAGTAGAACATAATTATAGGATGTATTTCAAATGGTTCTTCCCAAGAAAAGAATGTTCGCTTTGTCTGCACCGCCCAGCGGAACTGGTCTATCTGCTGTTGGCTGTGACCTCTCTTCACGATGTGTTATGACCTCGCTCAGCTCCCACTGGGGCTTCTGATTGGCAAAAAGTCCGCCCATCTGTGCCCCACCAATGAGCTTGAAAAAGGAACAAATACAGTTGGTTATAATCCTCATTCGAAATGGCACGTTTTTTTTGTGTTTTTTTTTCTCAGTTTCTTTGAGAAATATTAATAAGTTAGATTAAGTCATCTAGTGTTCACCTACACGTACCTGAATAACACTTTTTATTTTCAACGCTTTACGGTGTTGCAAACTTTCAAATATCAATACCAAACGTTGTCAACAAAATATTCGTGGTTAACATTGCAAACTGATGGTCTACATACCATATTCTTCAATTAAGATATCTTTGTAAAAACCATAAGACATTTATTCTTAATATCCAATAATTCTGTTTTTATTTGACTTGTTGTCCACTTCCCTTTGTATAAAATACCCATATATTATGCGCATATAGCCTAGTTGTTTTGCTCCATAAAACGTGAAGCCCACCCAACCACCTACCCATACAATATAAGAAGTATTTCCAAACCATAACAATTGAGGTTTATACAACAACAGAAAATTGTAATAATGTGAAATAAGCCCTCAAAGGCATAGACTTAAATAGCTTTAAATAAATATAGCATTTAGTTAAGAAAATAACAAGATATCATAATAATAACTATTTTCAAAAATAATGTCTTCTTATCTCTAACAGTTAATTTTATGGTTACTAACATCAGTTTCCATCTGCACTTTGACCTTGCTTTAGCCTGTTTTCAGTTACAAAAATGTCTTTTACTCATTCAGAACTACAACTTTTAACTGGACTTTATATTGTAGACTATTATTTATTGACTAAGTGTATTCAGGTTTAATTGTAGTGTTTTATTCACTTGAATAGGTTGTAGAATATTGAGAAATATTTAATGATGGCCGTACTTTAAGAGTTTTCGTTTGTAGATATAGCAGTGTCTTCTTGTAAGGTACTTAGTGAATCTGGTAGTATCTTCTTGTAAGGTACTTAGTGAATCTGGTAGTGTCTTCTTGTAAGGTACTTAGTGAATCTGGTAGTATCTTCTTGTATGGTACTTAGTGAATCTGGTAGTATCTTCTTGTAAGGTACTTAGTGAATCTGGTAGTGTCTTCTTGTAAGGTACTTGGTGAATCTGGTAGTGTCTTCTTGTAAGGTACTTGGTGAATCTGGTAGTGTCTTCTTGTAAGGTACTGAGTGAATACAGTAGTGTCTTCTTGTAAGGTACTTAGTGAATCTAGTAGTGTCTGGTAGTGTCTTCTTGTAAGGTACTTGGTGAATCTTGTAAGGTACTTAGTGAATCTGGTAGTGTCTTCTTGTAAGGTACTTAGTGAATCTGGTAGTGTCTTCTTGTAAGGCACTGGTAGTGTAAGGTACAGTCTTCTTGTAGTGTCTTCTTGTAAGGTACTGTGAATCTGGTAGTGAATACAGTAGTGTCTTCTTGTAAGGTACTTAGTGAATCTGGTAGTGTCTTCTTCTGTAAGGTACTTAGTGAATCTGGTAGTGTCTTCTTGTAAGGTACTTAGTGAATACAGTAGTGTCTTCTTGTAAGGTACTGAGTGAATACAGTAGTGTCTTCTTGTAAGGTACTTAGTGAATCTGGTAGTGTCTTCTTGTAAGGTACTGAGTGAATACAGTAGTGTCTTCTTGTAAGGTACTGAGTGAATACAGTGGTGTCTTCTTGTAAGGTACTTAGTGAATCTGGTAGTGTCTTCTTGTAAGGTACTTAGTGAATCTGGTAGTGTCTTCTTGTAAGGTACTGAGTGAATACAGTAGTGTATTCTTGTAAGGTAGTTAGTAGTAGTCGTACGTAAGTAGTTGGTGCGTATGTTTCAGATGGATTTTTTTCTTCCTTAAAAGTAAATTCGACTGTACATGTAGCGATCACACTTCTATAACAATTTCCTCTGTGATTAAGGAAAGCACGTGGTTAAAGAGCTCTGGAGTGTTTTATTGTTGCGTGTAATTATCACGATTTCGTGATGATGAAGGTAACTCAGACCTTTGATCTCTAAATAATGATAAGACCAGTTACGATCGAATTAAAAGAGCTATCAAACAGATAAATAATTTTGTTCGATACGTCTACTCTGTATCATTTGTCTGACGTTGATCTGAGCACAATAATTTTGTCGCCTATCATTAAAAACATTTAGAACACTACTATTATCTGACAACTAAAGGACAGAAACAATTATCCAAGTCACGTATGCTGCTTTGAATTGAAGCGAAAACGAATTAGATGGAAAAATAATTGTCCATCTAAACTATTCGTTGAAAGTGTAATATTAAAACATATTGCGTTTTAGTTCCTATTTTAACCATTTAAAAACAGAACTATACTAAAATATTGTATAGAACACATATAATGTCGCTTTACCTCAGTTAATGGTCTGTGATATACAATAACTTAAATGATCTTATGAGAGAATTAATACTTAATATATGCTTCCGTGTATAGATGGCTTTAGTTGGATAATAATAAATTATAGAGAATTTTAAGAAAATACGTTTCATAAAAAACTTCAAATTTTTTAATTTCTAATCAAATGCTCCCACCAAGTCAGCAGTATTACCACTAAAAACACTAACATTCGTGGTTAACTTCGTGTGATTGACGGAGGAAAGATGATTTATTTTTTCAGATTTGCACGAAAACAGAGAAGCTCTAATTTAATAAATGTGAAATATTATTAGTCAATAACTTTGAAAAAAATCCTTGTGAGGTACTATTTAATATCACAGCAAGATGCAATTTAGTCTCCCGCTGGTACAGTGGTACGTCTACGAATTTACAACGCTAAAATCCAGAATTCGATTCCCCTCGGTAAGGCCAAGCATGGCCAGGTGGTTAAGGTACACGACTCGTAATCCGAGGGTCGCGGGTTCGAATCCCCATCGCACCAAACATGCTCGCCCTTTCAGCCGTGGAGGCGTTATAATGATACGGTCAATCCCACTATTCCTTGGTAAAAGAGTAGCCTAAGAGTTGGCGGTGAGTGGTGGTGATGACTAGCTGCCTTCCCTCTAGTCTTACACTGCTAAATTAGGGACTATTGACTATTGGATAACTTGATGTGGCTTTACTATATAAAATACAAACAAACAAGACATAATTTATGTTCATGTGCACTCATAACGACATGCTGAAATTCTTGAAGAAAATATTATAATGCTCTTAAGTTTAAATTTAATTATAACTCTTTAGCAACTCCGTGTTTTTCTTGACTACAGTTGTGAATTTGAAATATGTATGCATCACACATTTCCTGAACAAAAAACTTATATCTTACTGACAAAATTCATCCACTACAAGTATTTATACTAACCACTGCTTTATATGAGCTTTCATATTTCACAGTTCATCTTTACAACAGTGTTTTTGTTTCACATTTGCTTTGTATTAAATTTGTTGATATCATGGTGTGTTGCGGTGGAAAAGCGATTGTCAGGGGTGGACAAAACAGGTGGTCTAATGTGGCTTTATCCTAAAGCAAAACAGGTGGTCTAATGTGGCTTTATCCTAAAGCAAAACAGGTGGTCTAATGTGGCTTTATTGTAAAACAAAGCAGGTAGTCTAATGTGGCTTTATTCTAAAACAAAACAGGTAGTCTAATGTGGCTTTATTCTAAAACAAAACAGGTGGTCTAATGTGGCTTTATTCTAAACCAAAACAGGTGGTCTAATGTGGCTTTATTGTAAAACAAAACAGGTGGTCTAATGTGGCTTTATTGTAAAACAAAACAGGTGGTCTAATGTAGCTTTATTCTAAAACAAAACAGGTGGTCTAATGTGGCTTTATTCTAAAACAAAACAGGTAGTCTAATGTGGCTTTATTGTAAAACAAAACAGGTGGTCTAATGTGGCTTTATTCTAAACCAGAACAGGTGGTCTAATGTGGCTTTATTGTAAAACAAAGCAGGTAGTCTAATGTGGCTTTATTGTAAAACAAAACAGGTGGTCTAATGTGGCTTTATTCTAAAACAAAACAGGTGGTCTAATGTGGCTTTATTCTAAAACAAAACAGGTAGTCTAATGTGGCTTTATTCTAAAACAAAACAGGTAGTCTAATGTGGCTTTATTCTAAAACAAAACAGGTACTCTAATGTGGCTTTATTCTAAAACAAAACAGGTAGTCTAATGTGGCTTTATTCTAAAACAAGACAGGTGGTCTAATGTGGCTTTATTCTAAAACAAGACAGGTGGTCTAATGTGGCTTTATTCTAAAACAAAACAGGTGGTCTAATGTGGCTTTATTCTAAAACAAAACAGGTGGTCTAATGTGGCTTTATTGTAAAACAAAACAGGTAGTCTAATGTGGCTTTATTCTAAAACAAAACAGGTGGTCTAATGTGGCTTTATTCTAAAACAGGTAGTCTAATGTGGCTTTATTCTAAAACAAAACAGGTACTCTAATGTGGCTTTATTCTAAAACAAAACAGGTAGTCTAATGTGGCTTTATTCTAAAACAAAACAGGTACTCTAATGTGGCTTTATTCTAAAACAAAACAGGTAGTCTAATGTGTCTTTATTCTAAAACAAAACAGGTGGTCTAATGTGGCTTTATTCTAAAACAGGTAGTCTAATGTGGCTTTATTCTAAAACAAAACAGGTAGTCTAATGTGGCTTTATTCTAAAACAAAACAGGTGGTCTAATGTGGCTTTATTCTAAAACAGGTAGTCTAATGTGGCTTTATTCTAAAACAAAACAGGTGGTCTAATGTGGCTTTATTGTAAAACAAAACAGGTGGTCTAATGTGGCTTTATTGTAAAACAAAACAGGTAGTCTAACGCGGCTTTATTCTAAAACAGAACAGATAGTCTAATGTGGCTTTATTCTAAAACAAAACAGGTAGTCTAATGTGGCTTTATTCTAAAACAAAACAGGTAGTCTAATGTGGCTTTATTCTAAAACAAAACAGGTAGTCTAATGTGGCTTTATTCTAAAACAGGTGGTCTAATGTGGCTTTATTCTAAAACAGGTAGTCTAATGTGGCTTTATTGTAAAACAAAACAGGTAGTCTAATGTGGCTTTATTCTAAAACAAAACAGGTGGTCTAATGTGGCTTTATTCTAAAACAGGTAGTCTAATGTGGCTTTATTCTAAAACAAAACAGGTAGTCTAACGCGGCTTTATTCTAAAACAAAACAGGTAGTCTAATGTGGCTTTATTGTAAAACAAAACAGGTGGTCTAATGTGGCTTTATTCTAAAACAAAACAGGTAGTCTAACGCGGCTTTATTCTAAAACAGAACAGGTGGTCTAATGTGGCTTTATTCTAAAACGAACAACATGATATAATAGTTCCAAATAAATATTTATCATGTTAATAATATAAACAGTTTGGTTTTAGTATCTGGCACGAACGGAAGTGATTTGTCCTCAGGTTGTGTGAAGCAGAATATTAACATGTTAATACCTTTATTAGCAGTTGAAATTTATTTAATGTGTCATAACTCGTATACACAGGATTGTTGTGACGGGTTAAGTTTGTCTTCCCAGAAACTTCTTTAATGTGCTTTTTAAACTGTTGTATCCAATTTATTTACAAATCTCTTGGGTATACACTCACTACACCATCGCCTCTTGTTTACGGAGAAAAAATTATAAACTTGACATTTTTCTAACGTAGACATTACCTTAACAAAACATGTACTGTTAAAAAAAAGTTTAAAAAATTGAAGTCCCTCACACACGTAAAGGGTCTTATCGATTGGGCAAACTGAGCAATTACTCGGTGCCCGCAGATGGAAGGGCTCCTCGATGCTAAGCCTTTTACTCTACTTCAGAGTTTTCTTATCATTATGGAGCTATATTTATTGAAGTTTGCTCGGGTCTCCTGGTTACAACCCTGTGACACCATACGTGCTCCTTCTTTAACCCGTGGGGCGTTGTAATGTTACGGTCAATCCTACTATTCGTTGGTAAAAGAGTAGCCCAAGAGCTGGCATTGGGTGGTGATGACTAGCTACCTTTCCTCTAGTCTTACACTGCTGAATTAGGAACGGGCTAGTGCTGATAGCCATCTTGTAGCTTTGCGCGAAATTCAAAACAAACCTGTTTACATAGTACTATACACTATATATATTTACTTAATCGGAAATAGCTTTGTATTTAAAAATAGGGTTAAACTTCTCTTAATGGTATACCTTGGATGAGTCAGTCTGACACTGTATATATGTTTCACAGACCTTCGACCTTGCTTTAATTGTAAACATGAATATTTATCACCCTCTTGATCAACGAATCAATAAGCTTTACAGGTTTGGATATAGACAAGAAGGACAGGAAAACGCGAAACGTTACTGCACTATTCTCCCCCGAGAATAACATATACAACTACGTGTTCGTAAGAGTTACCTTGTTCTGTATTCAATAGCACTGAAATAAGAGATTTACAACAGAAGAGTGTTTGTGAAATACAAGTGGATTCAATTTTAATTGAACTGGAATGTGTATACGGAACCGTAGCACCGGTGAGTGACATTAATATGATGCTTATTTATTACCTAACCTGTTTCCGATTTCTTCTTCAAAGAAAGTGGATTCGTTTCTGTATTATTGGAAATCAGGTTTGACCATGTTTAAAAACCACAGTCGTTTATCCTAAACGTTAACGCTACGTGAAGTACATGAAGTTAAAACAAAAGAACATTTATCTAAGAAAAGGTAACCTAGGTGACCTCTTTCAAATATCCACGTGTGTTTAACAGATGATTTCCCTGTTACAACTGTGTAAAGTTAAATTGGATAGTTAAAAGCATGAATCAAAATCGTTCTAATTCATGTATACGAATGCACGTTTTCAGATAAACATCTTGAATTGTCATGATCTCAAGTATGTATATTTTAAAACCTGTAATTGTTTATTAACATCAAGAATTTGGCCATCAGGTACAACTATTGAAACGGTAAAATTGTGTTTTGATTGTACTAGTTTTATGGAATTAATGCAATATATTTCGTATATTTCAGGATTACAGAAGTGTACTTGGCCTTTAGAAAAACTAATCTCATATTTGTTTGTTTCTGTATCTGTTACGTTTTATACGTATATCCATATATTTCACGGAAAATGTTTTTACCCAAGTTTCTAATTTTTGTTTTCGCTGTTCTCTTAGTGAACAGATCACGTAGTAGTGTGGCTTACTTTGAACCTTATTGTATGTATTATTAATGTCGCTTTCCAAAGATTCTCTCGCTTTGAACTGCTTGCATCTGTTACGTATAAACACAGTCCAGTACAGGACAAACATCTAGCTAACGGATGCTCTTTACTTTTGCGCTCTCAAAGTAACGTTTTCAAGGTGTCTTTCACCAACACAAATGATCAACCAATAAATATTCGTACAGCTGCAAAGGTCCTTGTTTATTGGAGACTGGTCGTCCTTCCCTGACGAATCACCGTACAGCAGGGCAATGTGTTGTTGGCCCTCTTGGGTCATGGAACGTACTGGACTCCCTGTTGTGAGGAATCCTTTGTTCTCTTTTTAAGCTAAAGCTAGCTTGTAAGAGAGGAACGATAAAAAAAAAAACACAGTTAGAAACTCTAGAAACAAATTTTAACAACTGTTTGTCCTAGATGTTGCCGACAGTCACTCGTTTCAGATATTTGTGTGTGCTTTTCTTATAGCAAAGCCACATCGGGCTATCTGCTAAGCCCACCAACGGGAATCGAACCCTTGATTTTGGCGTTGTAAATCCGTAGACTTACCGCTATACAAGAGCGGGGCGTTTCAGATATTCAGTGTCGTTATTCAATTTATCCATTGAAATTACTTTCAATGGACCTTAATTAATTACTAGAACTAATCGAAGCTTTAATTTATTTCCAATTAATTACTTTTAAAAATGCAAACCGACCCCTTTTGCTGGGAATGTGATAAGAAAGCAACTCATTTCTAAGCTGATGTCTTCTCTGCAACTCCGATCATTCCTGGTGATGGCTTCCACTTTGCATGACGTGTAAATATTAATTTACCGCTTTGTTGACCGTATCAGTTGAACGATTAGTTAGAAATTTCACCAATAACGAAGAATTACATGAGGAA
This sequence comes from Tachypleus tridentatus, assembly GCF_004210375.1. Classification (NCBI taxonomy): domain Eukaryota; kingdom Metazoa; phylum Arthropoda; class Merostomata; order Xiphosura; family Limulidae; genus Tachypleus; species Tachypleus tridentatus. The sequence continues at coordinate 27,915,346 of NC_134835.1, forward strand.
AATCGATGTGCCAGTTACATACTCTCAATAACAGGGAGCTGGGGTACATGACATTTAAACTCGCACTTCTGTAAACACAGAGGATCACTCTAAGATGGCTACTCGTAGTTCAACATGAAAACAAAAGGATATCGGGACGAGAAGAGAATGCTAATTATCTACATCTCTAACGCTGTTACAGCCACTACTGTTTCTGCTGTTACCTTACGTTTCTATTAGCACACTTTTTTTTTATATCTCTTCCGATCGTTTTACTTACAGCTGTTGCAGAGGGCTTGAGTGGCAACATCCTGTGCCCTTATTTGAATTCCATTACAGGTCAAAGGCTGATGCGTGTGTTCACAGATCTCATTTTGTAGCGCCTACATCTGTGTATCGTATGAAGGCTTTTAGTTCGAAACTTAAATGGAAAGCGTCTTGAACAAAGAATAGCCACGATCAGCTTTTTGTTTTTGAAATCAATCCCATCAGGGATGAAGTTAAACAAAAGGGCGGGAAAAAAAAGAAACCTTATTTTAACTACAGATATTTTTTGTTGTGCGAACCTTTATTTATCACATGATAGTAAGCACATTTATATATTTAAATACACAGTTTTAAGTGTTATTTTTACGTGACAAAATAGTAAAACAACCGTGAGTAACTTCCGAGTTTCGATACTTATTACCCCCCTCCCCCCAAATAAAAACTGTACTAAAAATATGTTTGGGTCACCAAAAGGGTATTTATTATAACTTTGACTCATTCATTTCACTACCATTTAAATTTTTTGAGGGGAACATTTTTCAGTTTTCTAGACTTATGTACAAAAAATGTTTATCGAGTCAATGTCACTTCACCGAATATAAATTAATTTTTGACTTATCATGCTGCTAAAATTAATTTTTCTCACGTACATGCAAATTCACAAGCCCTAAGGAATTATTACCGTTCTGACAAAAATGGCTTACATTTAATAGATACAATGTTCTGAGGCTGTAATGTATATTGTATATCATTAACATGAAATTATAATCGTAAATGCTACATGATGACTGGCAGAAAGCGACTGAAAATGCGGAGGATGTAAGATAATTTTTAAAAATAAAACATTATAAGTACCATATGCATACTGTAAAAACGTTTGAAGTACATGAAATATATATATTGTGTTCTAAATTCGTTTACACTTCGCTACTGATGTTTTATTCTTTAAAAAGTTAAAAATACAAGAATTTGTAACCTATACATTGTATATGCTTTCATTTCCTCCTAATTTGGTCCGGTTTGTCCAGGTGGTTAGGACTCTCAACTTGTAATCTGAGTGTCGCAGGTTCGAATCCCCGTCACACCAAACATGCTCGCCCTTTAAGCAGTAGGGGCGTTATAACGCTACGGCCTATGCCACTATTCGTTGGTAGAAGAGTAGCCTAAAAGTTGGCGGTGAGTTGTGATGACTTGACACCTTCCCTCTAGTCTTACAGGGCCCGACATGGCCAGGTGGTTAAGGCACTCACTTGTAATTCGACGGTCGCGGGTTCGATTCGCCGTCACACCAAAACATGCTTGCCCTTTCAGCAGTGGGGCGCTATAATGTGACGGCCAATCCCACGTTTTGTTGGTAAAAGAGTAGCCCAATAGTTGGCGATGAGTTGTGATGACTCGATACATTTCATACCTTCCTTCTAATATTACACAGCTAAATTAGGGACGGCTAGCGCAAATATCCCTCGTGTAGCTTTGCGTGAAATTAAAAAAATAAATAAATCATTTCGTAATAAACGAAGCTTGATGTTGAGAGGAAATATGACAAGCGTATTACTCTTCTGTTACAAGAATATCTGAGTATGAAATGAAACTGAACTATGTTAGAAACTAATCCACTTCTCTGTTTTTCTCTCTTTTGCTCGTTACCTTGCGAAGATGCTAGTGACATCACGCCATAAAATCAAGTTCCATTCTGGACTAAGATATTTGTTCCCAACAGGGAACAATTAAGTAATTGAAATCTTCTATTATTGTCTGCCTGTTGGGATTACAGTAACACTTCTTGGAGGCACCACACACACACACAGAGAGAGAGAGAGAATACTAGCAGTCTAAACTTTGTCACAGAGACACGTGTCAAATTTCCTGACGAAAGTATGTAGTTCAGTGAACTAGTAGACAACAGGAAACGTGCGCCTCTCGTTAGAAGTAGTTCAGTTGTCTTTTACGAAGTAGGAGTTACATTGGAAAGTGTTATCGTATAGTGGGGTAGGAATTTCCTTTATTGAAGACAATAAAAATGTAAAGCGAATGTTTACATATAAGCAGAAGAACCAGTTACGAACCTGTAACTTTAAGCATCTTCTAACGATTTATACTGTACTTGTATACAGTTATAAAAAGGGTTATCTCCAGAACCAGATAAAAGATTGAGAAAATCAGTTTATATTTTGGTAATAATGCTTGTATTTCGAATCTATAAGTTAGAATAATAAACGCTATTTAAATTTCATATTCAAACATTGGAAGCAAAAATGTTCAAGTCTTAGGACGTATAATGTTGGCCTACGTTTCACGTTGTTAACAGGTATAAAGTTGGACTATGATCTACGTTGTTAACCGCTATCCACTTTCTGTTACCATATTTTAGTCCACGCTCTCAACTAAACAGAATAAACGACGTAAAATTATTTCCGTTGGGCAGTTAACACTTTGTTTATTTGAAAGTAAAATGGGTTAGTTTTATTTAGATTCGTACTGTACGTTAGTCGAATTCATTTTCTTCTAAACAGTTTTCAAACTTTGTTCAGTGATCTCATGTACTAATCTTTATCTTCATAGGGTTTTCCTGCTCGTCATCTTCGTGTGGAAAAGGAAAATGTCTTCGTCGTCCTTCATGAAAACAAGGGACTCGAACGTATGTTGAATGTATCAAATTTTGTACGAAACAAAAAAAGATTAGAATTATAAAAGTGTAGTTTGGTTTGAATTTCGCGCAAAGCTATACGAGAGCTATCTGCGCTATCCATCCCTAATTTAATAGTGTGAGACTACAGGGAAGGCAGCTAGTCATCACCACTCACCGCCAACTGTTGGGCTACTTCTTTACCAACAAAAAGTGGGATTGACCGTCACAAAATAACGCCTCCACGGCCAAAAGGACGAACATGTATTGGTGTTATGGGGATTCGAACCCCTGACCCTCGGATTGCGAGCCGAGTGTCTTAACTACCTGGCCATGCCGGGCCATATAAGTGTGGATTATGCTTGTGGAGTCTACTATTAGTAACTTGTGTTTTTGCTGTAAACAATGTATTTAACTGCATGTAATTAGGATGTGATTATTAAGTGTTTTTTGCTTATGTAACATGACCTTTATCAGAAAGACACTACCGTGCAATTATGTAACATCACCTTTATCAGAAAGACACTACCATGCAAAATTAACAACGAGTTGGTTAGGATGTGCATCAGGTATATTTCTGTTTCATTTTACGACTTGTTTCAGTAACTAAAGTCTGTGAAAATTTTACGAATGAAATAAAAATATTAAAATAATAGAAAGTGCAACATAACTTTAATATTATTTATTATCAGGCCCGGCTTCAGCCCCTCACCCATGGGGGAAAGCGGTGGAGCTTTGGTTGACTCAATTTTTATTTGATATTTTTTAACCCACAAGGGAGAATGAATGTAGGGGTGAATGTTGCACCCCAGCATTCAACTTGGAGCCAGTTCTGAGAAATGGAGGTCCGGTATGGCCAAGCGTTAAGGTGCTCGACTCGTAATCCGAGGGTTGCGGGTTCGAATCCCGGTCGCACCAAACATACTCGCCTTTTCAGCCGTGGGAGCGTTATAATGTGACGGTCAATCCCACTATTCGTTGGTAAAAGAGTAGCCCAAGAATTGGCGGTGAGTGGTGATGACTAGCTGTCTTCCTTCTAGTCTTATACTGCTAAATTAGGGACGGCTAGCGCAGACAGTCCTCGTGTAGCTTTGCGCAAAATTCAAGAAACAGAACAAACATCCGAGAAATGGTGCTTTAAACAATCTCACCGAAGGTGTAATAAGGTTACTTCTTGTTAAAATGTTTTAAATTGAACATTTTAATATTGTAAATCCATTTCATTATGACGTTTTCTGTTGTAATATCTGACAATAGAGCGGCATTTCGCTTTTCAGCAGCTGCACGGCGTTGTTTTCATTTGTAAGTTAGAAGAAAGCGGCTTATTGTTATCAAGTCACGAGCGTATGGAAAGTAGGCTAAAGAATCACTTTTTACTCCTCGTTGGTGAATTAAAGCAACTCGCCAAACAGTTTCGTTGTACCGTATTAAAGTTGTTGTAATATGCGACTGAAATCGGAGTTTGCACAGTACGGTTTTATATTTGATAACCACATATGTAGCCCGAGCTATTATTTATGACACATCACAATCTGCCCCCAGTGACACAGCGGCATGTCTGCAGACTCGCAACGCTCTAAACCTGGTTTCGATACCCGTGGTGGACAGAGCACAGAGAGCTTTGTGCTTAATTCCAAGTAATCAAACATCATAATCTTAAAACGAAAGCTACTTCTCGAGAACGACAGCTTTCAGTTTTATATATCTTATTAGAAACACTTTGTTTTAAGTACAAAGGCATGTAGGGATCGAACCATGAATTATAGCGTCATAAGCCATCAGAGGACACCATTATTGCTATAAAAACAATGATCCAGCATGGCCAGGTGGTAAAAGCACTCGACTTGTAATCCGAGGGTCGTGGGTTCGAATCCCCATCACACCAAACATGACCATCACACCTTTCATCCTTGGGGGCATTCTAATGTGATGGTCAATCCCACTATTCGTTGGTAAAAGAGTAGCCCAAGAGTTGGCGGTGGGTGGTGATGACTAGTTGCCTTTCCTCTAGTCTTACACTGCTAAATTAGGGACGGCTAGCGCAGATAGCCCTCGTGTAGCTTTGTGCGAAATTCAAAACAAACAAACATAAAAATCGTGAAAGTAAACATATAAGTCAGATGTAAAGAGAAACTTTTCAAGCAACATAAATTTCGAACTTATTTCCTTAGCACTCTGTGAATTAGAATAGCAACTGTATCGCCCTCTGGAAATATCACAGAAATGAAAAAGTAATTGTTTTTTATTGCAAAGCCACTTCCGGCTATCTTCTGTGTCCACCGAGGGAAATCGAACCCGATTTTTAGCGTTGTAAGTCTGTAAACATACCGCTGCCCCGGCGGGGGACAACAGTAAAACTAGGAAGGTTTCGAAGACACCCCATTTGACAAGGTTTATTATTTCAGGTAAAAATGAATTTTATGAAAAAGGAAATACTGTGCTGTATTTTCTAGAGAAATTGTAAGATCCTTTGCACCATATGTTACTGAAACAAGTGAGGTATTAAACTCTTACGCTTTTGGTTCAGAGAACTGTTTTTTTCGAGATTAAATTTTTAAGCAAGTGGCGAATCTCATGTAGGCTTGAAACGCTATAAATCATCAACTTCTCTGCACTGTGATAGCGACCTACATGACAATGTTGTGTTTTCTTTCCTTATTCTTAAACCTCTGATGATTTATACCCAAGAACTAAAATGTTGCCCGATGAGTTTGCCCCAAGACTTGTTTTTTTTTTGTCTTAATTTCTATATTAAAGCATATCTTCTCGAGATAAAGTGGCAACTGAAAATGGAAACACTCTTGGACATGTTTATAAAAGGAGAAAACTGCATTGGCAAACACCCTTTAAAAATATTGTGTACGTTTAACGCGGGAAAAACAAAAATTGCGAAGGAAATAACATTAAGATATATTCTTTCGCGAAAAGAGTGGATTTATCGTTGAGGGAAACTTCTATCAACTTCAAAGGCACTGTTGATTTTTTGTTTTTATCTCCTGTTACATTTATCTGATACAGAAATCAATTTAGGGTAGTGTTTCTCGCTGGCATCTACAGCACTTAGTAAACCGATTCTCTTTGGTCATATTTCTGACTAATGCTGTTACCGAAACCGACAGCTATGACGTTAACTACCAAACCTAACTCGCTAGAAACCGTAGTCTATCCATCATAATTTACTCTTTTTATCAAAACCAAAACCTTCGCTCTTTAGCATTTTGTTGTTGTATTTCACTGCAGGTTAATGAAGTAAGCAAGTCATTTGCTAACCACCGTTTAAAATGGGAAACAGTCTTTTATTAGCAATACGTTTTAGGCTGTAGAATATTAAAGAAACGGAAACATTTCAAAAAGTTCGTGCATCAAAAAAAATTTAATATTTGTTCGTGCAATTTTTTAGATGTATTTAACTAAGCTAAGCGCCGTAGTGGAAACTGACTTTAAAGGTAAAGAAACGACGTTCAGTAAAATGTGACTTTGAAGAGTGCGTCCTATGAGGATTTATTAAAAAGTTATAAACTTTCTGATTTTCAGATAGCATGGCTACCGCGTCACATCAAACATGCTCGCCCTTTCAACCTTGGGGGCATTATACTGTGACGGTCAATTCTACTCTTCGTTGGTAAAAGAGTAGCTCAAGAATTGGCGGTTGGTGGTGATGACTAGCTGCATTCCCTCTAGTCTTACACTGCTGAACTAGGGATGGCTAGCGCAGATAACCCTCGTGTACCTTTGCGCGAATTTCAAAAATAACAAACTTCAGATATGATATTCAAGTTAAAGTCAATACACATCACGCAGCCAAAGATTATGCCCTCACTTCTGCGAAACTTATAAAATCCTGTGATAACATATGGCTTGTAAAGTGTACGTTTTTTTTTCATTTATCACAGACGGCAATGTTTTTATTTCTATGATAGTTTGAAAATGTTGCAAAATGTAACTTGAATAAACACGTGGTGCCCTCATACGGTTCTCTGAACGACTAATGGATCTCCTAAGATTTCAGTTCGAACAGTAAAGCACGAAAGATGATGGTAAAAAATATTTATTCCCTGAGCATTTTCCCCCCATAAAATTACGTATAACATTTTTTAACCTGTTTTGGAAAGATTCGTTTTAATCGTTTGCCTTAGAGAAGCTTATTTATAATACAGTTATAAAAATTAGACGGTATTAAAATGTATAAGGTGATATCTTGTCCACTTGCTTATTTTTATTTTTTATTTATTAATATTTAAGTGTTTTATTACCCCTACCCTCATGAGATTTATGTTACCCTATTTTTCGATAACACCTTCAAGGTTTCGCCTTCTAATACTTATTTTAATTACATTTCTTTTTACATTCCTTATTGTTACTTTCTGTTACATTTTTATGGTTTTGTTTTACACAGAATGGACACGTGTATATGTTTTGTTTTGTTTTCCACAGAATGGACACGTGTATATGTTTTTGTTTTGTTTTCCACAGAATGGACACGTGTATATGTTTTGTTTTCCACAGAATGGACACGTGTATATGTTTTGTTTTCCACAGAATGGACACGTGTATATGTTTTGTTTTGTTTTCCACAGAATGGACACGTGTATATGTTTTGTTTTCCACAGAATGGACACGTGTATATGTTTTGTTTTGTTTTCCACAGAATGGACACGTGTATATGTTTTGTTTTGTTTTCCACAGAATGGACACGTGTATATGTTTTGTTTTCCACAGAATGGACACGTGTATATGTTTTGTTTTGTTTTCCACAGAATGGACACGTGTATATGTTTTGTTTTGTTTTCCACAGAATGGACACGTGTATATGTTTTGTTTTCCACAGAATGGACACGTGTATATGTTTTTGTTTTGTTTTCCACAGAATGGACACGTGTATATGTTTTTGTTTTGTTTTCCACAGAATGGACACATGTATATGTTTTTGTTTTGTTTTCCTGCTCTTTATTTTCAGGGGTGAATTAATAATATTTCCACCTCTGTCCCTCGCTGGTACAGCGGTAAGTCTACGGATTTACAACCCTAAAATCAGGGGTTCGATTCCCCTCAGTGAACGCAACAGAGTATCCAATGTGGTTTTGCTATAAGAAAACACAGACACGTTTTTATCTCTATGTCCTTTTCAGTCCTACTCAGAAGCTTAGCGGTAAATCTATACGGGCAGAGATTGGTAACCGAATGTGTCTATTTGTGTTTATGAACATATAAACCTTTTCTAATTATATTTCTCCATCAAATTTTCACTGTTCTACTTCCATAAATGAGTCTTCCAGTTCTGTTATTTAAAACAAAAACAACCTCCATGTAGCATGTTCATGTGGTAGAATTATTTAACTGGGGAGGGGAAGTTTTTCACTCTGTAATCGTGGATTGTGCATAAAAAGAATATTGTGAAACTGACAGCCGAAATTCTAGAAATTTCCATGTTTAGGTTGGACACACCTTCTACACATTAGTGTATGAGTTTAATGTTATATTCCAGGAACGAAGGGTCAGGGAATACAACTCTGGTGATAGTTTACCATCCTTTTGGGCCAGCACGAGCGTCGCGGATGGATGAACAAATAAATCCCTATGGTGGGGTCAAACAGTGTGGTCACTCTGAGAACACATAATGATATGCGGGTTATGCTGCCTTAAGGACACGTAATGGTTCTAGTTATGAAACATTACAGCGTGCAAAAAGGTTGCTTTTGTAATCTATATTATTCATAGTTTTGGTATTTTGTGGTGTTGCTGTTCAGAATATAGCCTTTAAACACTATAACTTTCAAGAATGTTAAATAGCTGACGTGCCTAAACCCTATATGATATAAAGCTTGTCTAACGTGTAGTTTCGTTCCATATCATTCTAACATATATTCGTATAAGGATTTCATGTGAATCCATGTTCTAACAGTTAAATCAGGTTGTTTATTTTCCACAGTGTGGTCATGTTTCTACTTTTCTTTTGTTTCATAAATTCACGTTTGCTGTTTAACTTTCCACGACATTATTGTAGTTCTGTTTTAATAGTTTATTTTTGCTTCATTCATTTTCCCCAATGTATATACATATACATATATATATTTCTCCAATGTATATACATATACATATATATATTGTTTTGTTTTTATACATTCTATACCATATTTGTGACATGACAAATACGAGTTTTTGTTGTATTTAAGAATGAAACGATACTGACATATTATTTCAACATACTGATATTTTACACGTCATATCTGTAATAGCATGCTCATATCGTACTCAGCAATATCCAATGTATTTTACTGCTACGATAGAGCCCCCTAGTGGCACAGTGATATGTCTATGGACTTATACTGCTAGAATCCGAGTTTCTATACTATGTGCAGAACACAGATAACCAGCCCATTGTGTAACTTTGTGCTGAATTACAAACAAACAAACAAACTACTATAGCCTTCAAACTAAATCTGAAGAAACTGGTGACTGCATGCTGTCCACTGACAAATATTACGGTAAGTGACTCGTTATAATGGGTTATTATCGTGGTGAACGACTTTTTATGGGATGGTAAATGAAAACAAACAAAACCCGTCAAAGAGTGAAATGCGATAGAGATTTTGGAAAAAAAAAGCCCCGATATGGCATTAATTAATTAATTAATAAAAAATAAAAAATAGCTCACAAGAGGTTAAATAACAAACATTATTATAGAAAACAAAAGTTGATAAAACAATTTAAACAGTTGAAAAATTAAAATTATATAAGATATAGTATAACTCAAAAAAACCTCATTGTTTCTAACTACAGTATTGTTGCTTGAAAAGTTAACGTTGTACAATAAGGAGTGTACAATAAGAACACAAAGTGATATACTCACTGAAATCACATAGACTCTCACTTTAACTAACGTTGAAATACTTAGTGATATAGTTAGAACACAAAGTGATATACTCATTGAAATCACACAGACTCTCACTTTAACCAACGTTGAAATACTCAGTGATATAGTTAGAACACAAAGTGATATACTCACTGAAATCACACAGACTCTCACTTTAACCAACGTTGAAATACTTAGTGATATAGTTAGAACACAAAGTGATATGCTCACTGAAATCACACAGACTCTCACTTTAACCAACGTTGAAATACTTAGTGATATAGTTAGAACACAAAGTGATATACTCACTGAAATCACACAGACTCTCACTTTAACCCACGTTGAAATACTTAGTGATATAGTCAGAACACAAAGTGATATACTCACTGAAATCACACAGACTCTCACTTTAACCAACGTTGAAATACTTAGTGATATAGTTAGAACACAAAGTGATATACTCACTGAAATCACACAGACTCTCACTTTAACCAACGTTGAAATACTTAGTGATATAGTTAGAACACAAAGTGATATACTCACTGAAATCACACAGACTCTCACTTTAACCAACGTTGAAATACTCAGTGATATAGTCAGAACACAAAGTGATATACTCACTGAAATCACACAGTTATATTCTCACTTAACTCAAGTTGAAACTCTTAATGATAAAAACGACATTCTTACTAAAATCACACAGTGGTATACTTTCATAAAGAGATGGTATCTTTAAACTCATATTGGTAAGCAGAATTATATTACACAATGATACAGTTACTTTAACCCACAGTGAAATATTCAGGTTTATTGTTAACTCATTATGACTCTTTGAGAATCAAACAAACAAACAAACATTTCGCAGAGCCGTCTGTTTGTACCGGAAAGGATATATTGTTAGTATAAGAAAATACAATTTTTAACCTTCTCGACAAACGATAGAGAAATGTATTGAATGTGTCACGTGATTGTAGTAGACCCGTTGAAGGTTTCCCACTGTTCGATGTTGAAGCGTGACCACTTCCGTTCAAGAACTTCCATAAGATCATATGATTTATGTTCTGTGTGGGATCTTCTTCCAAACACTGTCATAGGAAACGATGTCTATCCTGGCAACCTTTCCAATACTGTTTTCACGGCTGGTGTTCTTCTTGGCTGACCCACGCAGATTTCAGGGTCTACCATTTGTTTGTTTTACCAGCGTTAAACCACGTGACTTAAAGTGGCCATTGTAAGTAATACTCATTACTGAAGACACCAGTATCTGGTAGTCACGCAATAGAAAATTGGTGTTTCGTATACAACCAATAAAGTTTATTCGGGGAGAAAAAGAATAATTACTAGTTGCTGCACAAATACCCGCCTATTTTCTTTCTATTCTTATGCACGTTATAACCTATCGATTTATGTGGAGATAGAAGGCCAGTGTCTCTATGACTCAGTACAGTAAGCCTCCACTACCTGCCCTACATCCATCATAAGCAAGGTTTGTGTTAATTAATTTAGGCCTACCAAACGTTAATTATTTTCAACAACAAAAAAACATATGTGAATTCGTTATTGGAGTTAATGCCAAGAGTTACACAGAGGTAATCCGGGAAATCCGTGAAACGAAGTTTATAATATTAAATGAAACATATTTGACTCATGGTTTAAATGAAACATATTTGACTCATGGTATGATGGTGTGTTGTTCATTTATTAGCGTGAATACTTTTAAACTCCATAATTTCATTTGGTTATTTACGGAAGAATAGCAGATCGATTAAGTTACTTGTCGAGTGTTTAGTACTAAATTATACTTTAAGTTTTCAAGTATTTATTCAAGTGTAAAACTAGAGCTTTGAGTTTAATCCGCTGTTTAAATTAGATTGACTCAGATTTCTTATTGAGGCTTTTGTGGGGCTTCTAATGAATAGTACTGTTAGCATACAATTTTTTTTTTTCATTGAGGTCTTTGTGGGGTTGCTAATAGGGAAAGGATTATCACAAAACATCTAACAAAAAAAAACAGATTGAAATAGAAGAACAAACTATTTTTCACAAGGAGTTCAGAAAGTTATTTTTTTGTGAAAATGATCTGAGGCCGAGAGTTTCATACATAAAAACATAATGTTGTCACTAAATGTTGTCCTAAGGTTTAAAATAAAACAATGTCAACTCGTATGTCTATCTTACGAGATAACAGATTTCATCTTATTGGACAATATTAAAGGCGGTCATATCGCCAGACTTTGCAGAACCAATTTTGATACCTCACTAAATAAGTTTGTACTTTAATATAAACAGCAGTTAGTACTCTCGGTACCATATCATAAGAAAATAAAAAGTATATCACAATTAGTTATGAGCCTAACTTAAATAAAATGTTTGATTGAAGTTGCGCACAAAGCTACACGAAAGGCTATCTGTGATCTGCCCACTACGAGTATCGAAAACCGTTGGAAGTCTGCAGACACGCCACTGTGTCACTGTGGGCTTACATAAAAGAATATGAAATTCCAATGTAACCAGTAACTGATTTAATAATATAGTATTTTTGTACCAGTTATTATTTCCTCGTTTGATACCTTAGAGACCTTTCTGTACCTCCAGGTGAAATTACCATCGTTAGTTCTTCACTTGTGTTTGTTGAAAAGTCTGAAAACTGCCTAGCGTGATTGTGAAATTATTATAAGTAACTTCCAAACAATACCAAGCGACGCTACTTCAAACCATTTCGAAATAATTTTTATCCAAGACGTGACTTTAAATAGAACCACTCACTTTAATGAAGCTAGTTTAATAAAGAGTATTGCTGCAGAAAGAGAGATAATTTTATTAATTACTATGCTTTATTTATAATAGAAGTTACGAAAATACTTGTTTGTTTGTTTTGGAATTTTCGCACAAAGTTACTCGAGGGCTATCTGTGCTAGCCGTCCCTAATTTAGCAGTGTAAGACTAGAGGGAAGGTAGCTAGTCATCACCACCCACCGCCAACTCTTGGGCTACTCTTTTACCAACGAATAGTGGGATTGACCGTTACATTATAACGCCCCCACGGCTGAAAGGACCAGCATGTTTGGCGCCACCGGTATGCGAACCCGCGACCCTCAGATTGTGAGTCGCACGCATTAACACGCTTGGCCAGGCCGGGCCCATACGAAAATACTACTCGGTATGTTTCATTTTGACATTTCTCAACTGAAAGCGTGTATTTCATTTTTTATTTACCTTTTGTAAACTGCGAAATAACAGGAAGAGAGGCTGCGTGTTTATTCTCGAGTGCTAAACGTGAAATAGGTTTACATACTGATTTCTAAACAATCATACTTGAAAGGACTCTTTATATTCAGTTTAAATAAAGTTATAATTACTGTGCCTACGTATTACAAATTTCCTTAGGAACTTAAGTATCTCGTTTATAAGGTTTATTTAATCAACTTATAATATTAATCTTTCTGTCAATCCACTAATTCCCGTTGTTTCTGAATAGAAGCCTGCTCTGTTGCTTCTTGGGATCGCAATTCCTGTCCTCCAATTAAAATGTATTGTTCGAAATCATGCAGGTCGTTTCATGGCACGTTACACACCACATTCATCAACACAGTACCGAACTTCGTGTCGAGCCAGCCGTTTGTTTGGCACACATTGAAGAAATACCAAAGGGCAAGTCTCTTAATAACTTGTAATAACAATTAACTACGCCGTATTTAGGATTGTAACTTAACCATCTATCCTATTCTGTAGAAGACTGGAATTAAAGTTCAAGTAGCTTTTGAGAATCATTACTGACGTATTGTCGACATACACGAAATAAAACTCTAACCCGAATTTTAAAAACTGGGAGATTGGTACAATGCGCGCGACTAATTAATTCCACATTTTGCAATTGCATATTTTTTAAATAGCCTGATCCAATATAAACTATAACCTATAAGCCCAATCTTTTGTTACAAAAACTTGGAGAACAGTAAATGAGTGGAGTTAATTTCTAAACGTTTTCTCTGAGATCTTTCAAAGTTTCCATGCACGTATATATTATTTATCAATCAATTTCCCAAGAGACAGCAAACTTTTATTCTTGACTAAATAAGTTTTTAACGGATGAGTTTTCTGTAATTAAAATACTCCAACAAAAAACTTTGGATTAGAATGTTACCAAGCAATTAAACTCGCTTCTTTGTTAGAGAACTTGAACTGAGGTAAAATTTTTTAGCAAATCCAAATAATAAATTCACAGATTTTTCCGGAAAGGAAATGAATTTGAAACGAGTTTTTTTTTCTTATTCCTTTCCAAACTCGTTGTAAAACTTACAATATAGTTGCCAAACTCACAATACAGTTGCCAAACTCACAATACAGTTGCCACTCTAACACTTTGAAAGTTCTGTAATTGTTGAAGTTCAAACTTTTCTCACTTTTTGTTATTTTTTCTTCTGTGAAAAAGGAATATGTTAACAATGTAATGATAACCAAAAGCATAATCACATACGTAAACATTAGTTCGACTAATTTTGATTTGTATAATAACTAAGATAATTAACAAAGATGATATAATATGACAGAAAACGGTTGTTGTAATTCTGATACATTTCCATGCTTTTATAATACGATACATGACATGAGAAAGTTATGGGTGTATTCATTCATGAGAAGAACACATGTTTCAAAGTAATTTTCCAGTGATATGTAAACGGATTACCCTAAATGTCTTTAAAACGTTTGATTATTTGTTTTGAGTCTTACGTGAAACAGTCTTTTCCTGGTTTGGTGCTCGCGAATGTTCAGTTCTAAAGTAAACAGTGTGTATAAACAATAGTCACTCAAATGGTAAAAATCCGTATAAACAAAGTTTCATTTATTTATTTTTTTTACACATCTCCACTTTGTTGTTCCGAAGCTATGGCTCAAGAGAAAGGTTACAGACTTTGTCGTATCAGGTGGTGGAACTCAAGCGGAGTTCATCTATCATGCTGATAAATAGCAGCCGCTCGAGGATGATCAATGGTCCAGCCAACCTTTGTTTGGGAAAAGAACATAAAATTTTGCCATTCTTATCCACTGTTCTATGCCATATGACGCTGAAGGTCTGGATAAGCATAGCATTTCTCCGACATCTGTAACACAATGGCTTTGTCATCAAATACCATTTTCCGTTATGTGTGACAGAAAACTTTGACTGAGGAACTGGAAACATTGAGACAGAGATGCGGACGGAGAGACTACGCTGCTACATATTTTATGTTGTGAGGAGAGAATTCTGGAAAAGTAAGCAAGTGTGGAAAACCTGAGAAATTCTGAAGTAATTCACCAATCAAACAGTTTCCAGAAGACAAAACTCGTTGCTTGACATGGAGATTGCATATATTAACCTCAGGATGTGTGGAACATAAATAAAGCTTCAAACTCTGATTAAAGTTTGTTTCTCAAAGCATCACTGCTAAAAACTACTTAATATCAACTTTTAAGCTCTAGAATTTTATGTATTTGAAAAATATAAAAGTTTGTTGTTTTATTTCATATCATAAAGTCTTTCCTTCTGGTTAGCAAAGTAAGGGAAATTTTAACGTGCTGTTAGTTATGTTGGTATCTAAACATATTAGTTTAATAGAGAAAACTGAAAGTACTAGTGTATCATTTTTGCCCAGTTTCTCAGGTTTTGTTATAGTGTTTGTGTATCATTTTTGTCCAGTTTTTGAGGTTTTTGTTGTAGTGTTTGTGTATCATTCTGCCTAGTTTCACAGCAAGTTTCTGTTATAGTATTTGTGTATCATTTTGCCTAGTTTCACAGCAGGTTTCTGTTATAGTATTTGTGTATCATTTTTGCCTAGTTTTTGAGGTTTTTGTTGTAGTGTTTGTGCATCATTTTGCCTAGTTTCACAGCACGTTTCTGTTATAGCATTTGTGTATTATTTTGCTTAGTTTCACAGGTTTTTGTTATAGCGTTTGCATATCATTTTGCCTAGTTTCACAGGTTTTCGTTGTAATGTATTATTTTGCCTAGTTTCACAGATTTCGCAGTAACTATCATTGAGCCTAGTCCCATAGGTTTTATTGTTGTGCTCATATGTCTGAGTGCAAAAGAACTTTCACTTTATAAACCTGAGCCCAGATTCATTAAAACTTCTTAAGATCTTTTCAGTGGCATATTTAAGGTTGCGTGGGTTCAGGGGCTAATAATCTTTTTGGCACTATATCCCATGTAATTTTCCAAATAATAAAATTATCAATAGGTCCCCATTAAGACCATGAGCTCTGGGGCTAGTCTCCCTCTAATCCTTACCTAAATATGCTGCTGGATCTTTCATAAGTTCTCATCGTAGTCAGTATTTAAAAACAAAACTTGAGAACTGATTAATAACTTTTCATCTTAGGAATGACTTGGCAAAGTAGGAATAACTTAAAGAGAAATTTAACACAATGAATAGGGTAGTATGGATTGTTCATTCAAGTAAAATATGGATAGTTCATTCAAATAAAATAATCACTTATGTTAAATGGAATTAGTACAGAACCTTCTAGTACATATCTTATCAATCACAATTTTTTCCTGAATATAAGGTTTCTTTTTTTTCCCTTCAATTAATTAATTTAGTAAGAAAAACTTATAATTTAAAAAGACAATAAAACCATAAAATATTTTTAAGCTGTAAGCATTCAAACTCTTGTCTGTAAAATTTCAAATTCTTTCTCCTTAATGTTTTAAGTTACAGAAATATTTTATTTAAAATACGTTTATTATATCATAAAGATATAAGATATCAGGTCTTTAGTGCAACACTTATAGGAAAGTGATCTATTCTATATTATATCTTGGGAATTATTTTGAAAAAACAGTACTGGGCCAAAACATTGAAATTGACATCTGAACCCACAGTTTTGTAATTGTGTAGCAAAACGCCTAATGTTTTTTCTTGCTATAATGCAGAGTTGTGCAAGGGGTTATCCACATTTTATCTTCACAGGGATTGAACGTCAAATTCCACATAGTGTTATAATCTCTAGGCTTGCCACTTAACCACTGGGTGGTTTGTTTATGTGTGTGCTTGGAAGAAAGCACAAAACTACATAATGAGCTAGCTGTGCTCTGCCCACCATGGGGATCGAACCCCGGATTTGGTGCCATAAGGTGAACATGAAAATTATTTTGCTCGTTTTTATGTGTGTGTATATATATATTTGGATATCAACTGCTTTCTGTTTACTTCGTTTTTATTTCGTAAAATTTTATGCGTTAATGCCAACTACCAGGAACAATAGGAAGAATCTGACAGTGTTTCTCTCTAAGCTTTTACACTTGCTATCCGTATAATATTTATAACTGCCATGGAGTTCTTCTATGTTGAGTGTTCCACACCACTTGATTCTGCAGGAGAAAAGTTAGAAAGTTTTCATCCACTCTCGTTTCCTAAATATTTGCATTAGACAGTCAGGAGTATGTAGTTGTTATATAGAAAGTTAGATATAGTAACTTTGGATAAACTTTAAACCAAGCGACGTGTATTTATAAATCCTGGTGTCCGGAGTTAGCGTCCAGTTCCCGTAATTTGGTTTTGTTTCGTGCAAAGCTACTCGAGGGCTGTCTGTGCTAGCCGTCCATAATTTAGCAGTGTAAGACTAGAGGGAAGGCAGCTAGTCATCACCACCCACCGCCAACTCTTGGACTACTCTTTTACCAACGAATGGTGAGATTGACCGTCACATTATAACGCACCCACGGCTGAAAGGGCGAGCATGTTTTGTGCGACGGGGATTCGAACCCGCGACCCTCAGATTACGAGTCGAACGTCTTAACCCACCTGGACGTGCCGGGGCCCGTTACCGTAATATGACTAGTGTGTTGATTTGCATGGAAATTCGAAAATAAAAGAAACGTACGACGCAGTCGACTTTGGGAGTTTACATATTTATATTCTAAATAGCAGGCCCGGTATGGTCAGGTGGTTAGGGCACTCGACTCGTAATCTGAGGGTTGCGGGTTCGAATCCCTCTAACAACCAATATGCTCGCCCTTTCAGCCGTAGGGACGCTATAAAGTTCTGGTCAATCCCATTATTTGTTAGTAAAGAGTAGCCCAAGAGTTGACGGTGAGTGTTGATGATTAAGTGCCTTTCCTCTGCTCTTACACTGCCAAGTTAAAGACAGCTAGAGCAGCTAGCCCTCGCGAAATTCAAAAGAAACAAATAAATATTATTAATTGCATTAGGTCGAAGAGCACCTGACTCTCCAGGGCACATATGATTACCCAAATCCCGAGAGAGAGAAAGAATAGCATTATAAAAGAGCCCTAATCTTGAATGTTTGAAAAAGAAACGAAAGAAATAATGTTTCTTTGTACGTGCGTGGAACTTAACATTGGGAACGAATATTTTCAGCAGATGCACTTTACCAGATTTAGCCACGAACTACCACCATTGTTATAGATTGACCCTTGGTACCGCTGCCACTGTTTAGCCCTTAGACTATTGTCACTGTCCTACCTTTTTTACTCACCGTAGTCATGACTTGACCATTGGTATCCCTGGCACGGTTAAAGCCTAGCATTGCTGTTACGGTTTAACCTTTGACACTGTTATTATGATGTGAGCATTAGTTACGGTGTTACGGTTTGACGTTACCGCTGCTCTCGTGGTTTAACCCTTTGTAACGTTAGTGCCAGGTGAAAATTCGTAATTCGATATATTTTGCTGTTTTGAATTCATGACACAAAGGGAACACAAATGACATTTCTTTATCTCTCGTGTTTTGCTGTCTGTATTTATTATCTGATAAAAATAATTGTAGGGTGTCATGCTGCTGATTGTGTTTTTTGTTTGAATAGTCATGAACATATATTTGGGATTAATCACTCAGCCAGCAGACAGGAGGTAATAGGTTCTGAGGTGTTTGTAAAATTACTAAATAAAGAAGAGAGGTTTAATTTTTCTTCGTTTTTTTTTCGAATAAGTTATCGTGTTTTGGTTGTCTCTGTTTGCGTGATTTCATTCTCTGTAGCCCCCATAATGGCACAGTATTATGTCTACAAACAACGCTATAAACCGGGCTTTGATATCCGTGGTGGGCAGAACACAGATAGCTCATTGTGTAGCTTTGTGCGTAGCTTCAAAGAAACAAACATATTTTCCTTGTATATTTTGTATCTTTTTATACTGTTAACTTCTATTACTTTTTCCCTTGTAGAAGCCACGTGCACTAGAGACAACGAACAGCGCGTGATTTTCGTGAATTGACAAAGTAAATTGGGGAATTACCTCATTTAATCTTTTCTTTATTTTTAGTACTACAACTGTAGACTTCATCAGAAGTTATTCCAATACATGCGTCCTAGTGTATTTTGCTAAATTTGAATGAAATTGCTTACTACATATTATTGATCTAAATTAAGCCTGAGATCTGAATTTGAAATCGTAGCAGACCGAATGATAGAAATATGCCCACGGTAAGCTACTGCTAATAAGTGAATAGCGCGTTATCGGTGAATAGTTGGTAATCTTTTTTATAATAATTGAATACATTATATCAAAATGATTTTAAATACAACTTTCTACTAGTGACGTGACCATCACAGTCGTCATAAAGTCGTGATAGAACTGAATGTATCAGAACAACATTTTGATATTTTATTTAGCATGTCGTTAATAGTATGATGCCTTCAAAATCCATCGTAAAATATTCATAACTCATACACTCAGATTATAAAGATGTGTTCAGATTGAGAACTTAGAATCTCCAAGACAGTGATAGGATTTGTACTTAATGGCATTGTAAAACAAAAGGAATATGGATCATCTACGGGTACCAGGATCATTAAGATAGACCTGCAAATTCGTATCCAAGTCGCGGTAGACCAAAATATGTTTTTGTTTTTTTTAGCAGATGAGAACAGAGATATCAATGGTAACATCCTCTCATGTCTTCCAGGTAAAAGTGTGTCGTATAATCAAGGATCTCTGTCTGAAAAAGCGACAGAAAACACGAGTTTCTTCCATGATGTATCCGTTCAACAATACCTCAATGAACTGGGAAATGAAACGTATTTATATTTCATTTCAGTACATACTAGTCAAGTAGCCCATAGATTTGTGTGCAAATGGATTGTTAAAAAGTGTACAGGAAAAATCGCTGTCGTTGTAAACTATATTTATTATGAATATCTCCATAAAAGGGTGGCGTGTTTGGAGCATAATAGTCTTAGGGTGGAGCTTTTTGCAATTAAAACTTTGTTGCAGGATCATAGATAGTACCACGATCGTCAGATACAGCATGACCGAACATGGTGACATGGACAAGAAGTTAACTATTTTTGTTAAAGCAACATCTTCTTCTTGTGTAACCCGTTGATGGTGAAACTGTTTTTCTATGTAAATCTCTCGTAGCCCATATTAGGCCTAACGATGTGTTAATATGTTCCTTTAGGGTCATAGAGGTCTAATAAATCTCCTTCAGTTTGTTCTTACTAGCTCCAGAACTATATGAGGAGCCCGCGAAAAACAAGGGAATAAACATTGGATTTGATAGTAAAAAAGACAGTTCCTTTCCAACTCTTAGGATTGGTCTCTTGACCTAATTCATATTGTAAGGAGAATAGCTTGGTCTGAATTTGTTGATCTTTCTCAGCTGTCAAGACAGTTATGTAATTATATGATAAATAAAGCACATCACAACCCATAGTAGGTCTATCCATTTTAACGTAATTTCACACTGAAGAGAACTCTTCCTTTGTAACTCGTACAGGGTATGTGTTGATACCGTAATTTCTTGTTACCTGAAAAGAACTCTTTCTTTTGTCATTGTAGTTGACAGTAATAATCTTTCTAATTGACCTGCCTTTCCATTAACAGTATTTGATGATAAGAACCTTTCCTTATAACCTCCAGTTAACCTGCTTTCCTTTAACATCACTGGATAAGATTTTTTTTTGTTGTAACCTTAAGTTGATTTGTATTTCCATTAATATAAGTTGACCAAATAACATCACCGTTAAATTATTAGTAAGGAAACGTTTTCTTTCTGGCTCATTAATTTATCAGTTTGTGAATATAAGTTAATCCCATAACTGTTCAGTACAAACGTTTGTGACAGTTGGTTAAGTTAATATTTGACAGAATACACGTGTAATAAAGGTCGAGATAAACTTGTTGAGACTCTTGGTTAAATTTTAAAAATAACAGTAAATTCATGGTTAAACAGAATCTTGCTTTATAGTGTGTGTATACATATAAACTACACAACACAAGTTTGATGGATGAACAGCTAGCTGTATGCGTGTCGTCAGTGTTTTCTATCTCCTGATTGGTCGAATTTATCATCAATCTTCCAACTTTGCCTATTGTTCCAATTTAATATTATTGGCCTGTATCTCTTTAAGCTCACACTTGATGGAATATCAGTTCCAAACCGAGTAATGGGTCTTCCGGTTTCTAATTGGTCATCAGTCTTTCTGTTAAATCTTTATTCAATTTTGATGTCACATTCTATACATACCAGAGTGTGTCAGAGAAGCCTTTAATAGCTTAGCACTAAATTATCAGACTAGGATGACCAACTAATTGTTTTTAAATTACACGTGTTTGTTGGTAACATCGTGACAGATAATCAGAGAAAACCAAAACTAACAATCCATGTGTTTGAACGAAAACGAAGTTTGGCACTAAATGGGAAAGCGACAGTCGTAATAAACGCTATTGTTCATTTATATCAGAAGGCATACAAGATAAACGTTTCGGAATTCTGACAATTCCATCTTCAGTACCTGATGTAAAATATAAATAATCTACATCAATCCTAAATGAATTACCATAATACACTGCTACATTAACGATAACTTAATCAAAAAAAAAAAAAAACGTAGAAAGAAGAAAAGTAATATATATAAATAAACGTGTAATTTAAAAAAGACCATATGTTATTTATGGCCGGAGAATTTTCAACTCCTACGTTTCATCTGTTTGTTAATTGTATGAAGCTGAATGTGTTACAAATAAGATAGTTTCTTCCGAAACTATGCTGATATGATTGGCATGAATATGTTGCATATCGTATCTTTAATTAATAAATGTTCTGAGGTTATTATTGTATTCTTAATAAGATTAAATTGCTAGATGTTCAAACTTAACATAATATGAACACGCCCTTTCAGTGGTAAGTAGGAAACAGCTTATAACACTAAAATTCAAGTTTCGATTTCTGTAGTTGGCATCGAACAGATAGTGCATTGTACAGCTATAAGCAAGTGTCACATAAATGGGAAACTTTAAGTTCTATGAACAAATTACACTTACAATATGAAATAAGTATGCCAGTAATTATATTTACTTAATTCTGTAGAAAAGTACATATATTTACATCCTGGTATTCAGCTGCGAACAAATCTGAAGTGAACACCATAATAAAGTTCAAATTACTGTCAGTTTGTATGTCTTATAGTGTTTCGATTTACGTAGACGTTTCTTGCATTCGTAGACAGTCTGAAAACACATTTTTCATCAGTTAACAAGTCTGATTAAAAACATAAGATGGTCACTGGTGATCAATAGTATATGCTGTTTCAATAGTTTTTCATAAAATCCAAATACAAGTTTTTCAATATTACTTATAAAGTACAGATATAACAAATTACAACATATTATGCACAGCAAACAGATTCTGTACTTACCATAACTGAGATCTCTGAGCTGTCCATGAAGGCACCTCAACACTTTCTTTTCATATGTTAATTGTTTCAAACGACATCTATTGGTGTTAATATTTCTGTTTATTTTGCAATCAAACTTGTAGCAAGAGTTTGAAAGAGTGTAAGACAAACCAAATATATTTCTGTATCTTAGCTTGACAATCATAAAAGCTCACACTTATAGTAGTTGTTTGTTAGTAGGTGACTTATTCTCAGAACAATAATTCATACTGATGTCTATAACACCACACTTGATGATATAGGTCTGACACGGTTTGGGGGTTAAAACATTTGACTAGCCATCTGCAATCTGTTCCCAAGCATGCTTGCTCTTTCAGCCATGGAGGCATTGTAATGTAATGGCGAATCCCACTATTTCTTGTTAAAGAGTAACCCTAAAGTTTGCAGTGGGTGGCATTGGCCAGCTGCCATCCTTCTGGTTCATCAGTATTGAATTATAGAAGACTGGCACGAATAACTTCTGAGTAGCCTCATGCAAAGTTCAAACCAAAACCATAAATATATGAACGTGATGATAAAAAATACAGAAAAGAATTCTAAAGACAAATAACTACTAAAGGTCAGAGAACAGCACTAAAACAGACAAGGGCTTCAAACAAACAAGTTATGATATGTAACTTTCAAGACACCTTAGTAACAGACCTAGTTAAACTCTAACTATATGAACTATAATAAAACAATTGTCGACTTTCCAGCAACAAGAACATGAGGATTTATTCAGATTACCTTTAAACCCAGGTCATAAGGTCATGCAGTCCTAGTCTCACGGTCAGCTGTTTTTGATGCGCTGTAGTTATAAAGCAACATGATCGTGTTACACAGTTAACTTGTTATATGAGTTGGAAACTAGTTAGGACGTAATGGAAGTCATAAGTCAATTTTGCACTTGCTAAGTCTAATATAAAACGATAAACACCCTATAATCTGGGTGCTTTCGAAATATGGACCTACCGGAGGTGCTCTGGTTATGTGGTTTTTATCATTTTGTATTAAGACATCTTGTGTTTTTATGACATCATGATTGCAACTGCTGAATGTATTTTGATATTCATCTTACACTGTCTCTCTACTTATGTTTGCACTTTTGAGTTCTAACACTTTGATCCTGGAAAACAAATCCATTATATGAAATAACCACATGACTTAATTAAGGGAACTTCAATCTAGCACAATAGACATACAACCCTGGCCCTGGTTACAGAGCACAACGAAAGCTCTTAAAATTATATAAAATAATAACTCAAGACCAATAAATAATGTTAAACATATATCTGAACACAATGATAAGCAGATATTATATTTATTTATGTGAATGCAAAAAATGTTCAGTAAAGACGTATAACTAGCAGAGTATAAAATTAGTTAGTAGAATATTTGTCTAGGTATAAGAAATTCTGGTTCCTTGTATAATAATTCAGCCACAAATGTTTACATGTTTGATTGTATGATCAGTCAAAATTTAAGTTTAATCAAAAGTCGATGTGTCAGTAATAATATACATTTTCGGAATAAAATCTAATCAATAAATGTTTGCTTGTAAGTTTCAAGCTAATAAAACAAGCATTCAATTGTCTCACTACAAAACTGGTTAACAAAGACATATATACAACAGTCTGATTATTAGGCCAGACAGCAATAATATACGTTGTTTGATACAAGCCTTGTTGGTATAAATCTGTACCTTTGTACACTAAAAATAAACACGCAACGCGCACTGTTCACTAGTTAGTAAAAACAGCACTTGACTAATAAGTACAAGACCAAACAGAATGTTCACTGTGGTGAGTATAAGACCAGAAAGTTAAAATATTCACTCTGGTAAGTTCAAGACCAGACGAAATATTCACTGTGGTCAGTAGAAAACTAGGAGTTAGAACATTCTTTAGGGTGAGTACAAAAGCAGTAAGTTCAGATATGCACTTAGTACATGAGTAGAAAGTTCTATAATGAACTTTGGTCAACCTTATTAAAAATCATAGAACTATAGCGGTTCTAGTGTTTCTTAATTTAGGTAGGCTTAGTTCAACCTTGTTCAGATTCCAGATAAGTTGGTGATAATATATAAATCTATAATAAATTTCAGCCTCTTTTTATGTTCTTTGAGTTTAAATAAAATTAAAGCATAGGTAATAAAACTAAGATAATAGAAGCGACCACACCTTCCATACTAGATTTCCTTCCTTGTTCCACCATGGAACTTTATTGAAAAACACCTAGAGGTTTCTATTTTTATCATAGTACCCTCACATCACGTGTCTAGCGTGTACTGATTGGCTGATATAAAATTGGAAGATTTTCAAGAGTAGATGGTTCCTAACCCAGGATTAGATTCGTCCTACGGAGAACAAAAGCTTCAGATCAGAAGTTCTTGGCACGATGCACAGCTATCCAATATGTAATTACCGAGTCGTGAGAGAAATCCTTCTGGTACATGTGATGTTGCGCTCTTAATGGTCATCAAAGGAGATCTTTAATGAAGAGAGAGAAAACCTCGTGCCTCACACTTTATAAAACATTTATTGTCCAATGCATTCTTACATCACACTCTGTAGTTAATTAACTTAAGCTTGTTTCTTAAATACTTTCGAACAATTTTGTTTTCACTATAATTAAGTGTTAGTGGAACAGCTTAAGCACCACACTTAAACCGTACACAGAGTTTGTGGTCTGATCTTTATTATACCAAGTCCAAACATGTACGCGATTATACAATCAACCTCAGTTGTTCCGAAATAGACATTTTGATTCGATCATCTTTCTGTTGTGGTTGTATATAGTTTGCATAGTTACAAATTGCAGTTCTTATTGGGTTGTTGTTTTTTTCTTCTCTCACAGCAGGAGGTCTTCGTTCTTCGCGCAAAAATGAGGACTGGGTTTCTTGCCGGCGCTGTTTGTTTGAGTTTAATATACGTATATATATACACACACCTATTTGTGTTGAAACTGCTGTTACAATACCTTCTTTATAAAAATTTCTTCAGACCGATCCAATAAAGTATTAGATTGTAAAATCTGCTTCGCTAATGGAGGTAGGCGATTGTATTACTTGCATTTATACACTTCCGTTTCTATGTATGCGTATATATATATAAGGTAGAAAGAAGGCTTAACTTCAGGTATAATTACAGAGGTTATTGCTATCATGAAACTATGCCGTACGAATCTCCGTGAAGAACGTTGAAGGATTTTTTTTTATCGTTTCAAATATTGTGTTTAAAGTTTGTTTGGAGCTAAGTACAAAGGACTACGCAATGAACTATCTAGATTGTTTCCGCTACGGGTATCGAAACCCGATTTCTTACGTATTAAATCTGCAGACAAACTACTGGACTACTAAATAACCTCATCAAAAACAAATCGTTACTAACTACTGTACTTAAATAGCCTCATCAGAAACAAACAGTTACTAACTATTGTAGTTAAATATCCTCATCAGAAACAAACAGTTACTAACTATTGTAGTTAAATAACCTCATCAGAAACAAACAGTTACTAACTATTGTAGTTAAATATCCTCATCAGAAACAAACAGTTACTAACTACTGGATTACTAAATAACCTCATCAGAAACAAATCGTTACTAACTACTGTAGTTAAATAACTTCATCAGAAACAAACAGTTACTAACTACTGTAGTTAAATAACCTAATCAGAAACAAACAGTTACTAACTAGTGTAGTTAAATACCCTAATCAGAAACAAACAGTTACTAACTACTGTAGTTAAATAACCTCATCAGAAACAAACAGTTACTAACTAGTGTAGTTAAATAACCTAATCAGAAACAAACAGTTACTAACTACTGCAGTTAAATAACCTCATCAGAAACAAACAATTACTAACTACTGTGGTTAAATAACCTCATCAGAAACAAATCGTTACTAACTACTGTAATTAAATAACCTCATCAGAAACAATCAGTTACTAACTACTATAGTTAAATAACCTCATCAGAAACAAATCGTTACTAACTACTGGATTACTAAATAATCTCATCAGAAACAAATCGTTACTAACTACTGGATTACTAAATAACCTCATCAGAAACAAATCGTTACTAACTACTGTAGTTAAATAACCTCATCAGAAACAAATCGTTACTAACTACTATAGTTAAATAACCTAATCAGAAACAAACAGTTACTAACTAGTGTAGTTAAATAACCTAATCAGAAACAAACAGTTACTAACTACTGTAGTTAAATAACCTCATCAAAAACAAACAGTTACTAACTATTGTAGTTAAATAACCTCATCAGAAACAAACAGTTACTAACTAGTGTAGTTAAATAACCTAATCAGAAACAAAGAGTTACTAACTACTGTAGTTAAATAACCTCATCAGAAACAAACAGTTACTAACTAGTGTAGTTAAATAACCTAATCAGAAACAAACAGTTACTAACTACTGTGGTTAAATAACCTCATCAGAAACAAATCGTTACTAACTACTGTAATTAAATAACCCCATCAGAAACAAACAGTTACTAACTACTATAGTTAAATAACCTCATCAGAAACAAATCGTTACTAACTACTGTAGTTAAATAACTTCATCAGAAACAAACCGTTACTAACAACTGGATTACTAAATAACTTCATCAGAAACAAACCGTTACTAACTACTGGATTACTAAATAACCTCATCAGAAACAAAGAGTTACTAACTACTATAGTTAAATAACCTAATCAGAAACAAACAGTTACTAACTAGTGTAGTTAAATAACCTAATCAGAAACAAACAGTTACTAACTACTGCAGTTAAATAACCTCATCAGAAACAAACAGTTACTAACTACTGTGGTTAAATAACCTCATCAGAAACAAATCGTTACTAACTACTGTAGTTAAATAACCTCATCAGAAACAAACAGTTACTAACTACTGTAGTTAAATAACCTCATCAGAAACAAACAGTTACTAACTACTGTAGTTAAATAACCTCATTAGAAACAAACAGTTACTAACTAGTGTAGTTAAATAACCTAATCAGAAACAAACAGTCACTAACTACTGTAGTTAAATAACCTCATCAGAAACAAACAGTAACTAACTACCGTGGTTAAATAACCTCGTCAGAAACAAACAGTTACTAACTACTGTGGTTAAATGACCTCATCAGAAACAAACAGTTACTAACTACTGTAGTTAAATGACCTCATCAGAAACAAACAGTTACTAACTACCGTAGTTAAATAACCTCATCAGAAACAAACAGTTACTAACTACTGTAGTTAAATAACCTCATCAGAAACAAACCGTTACTAACTACTGGATTACTAAATAACCTCATCAGAAACAAACCGTTACTAACTACTGGATTACTAAATAACCTCATCAGAAACAATTCGTTACTAACTACTGGATTACTAAATAATCTCATCAGAAACAAATCGTTACTAACTACTGGATTACTAAATAACCTCATCAGAAACAAATCGTTACTAACTACTGTAGTTAAATAACCTAATCAGAAACAAACAGTTACTAACTAGTGTAGTTAAATACCCTAATCAGAAACAAACAGTTACTAACTACTGTAGTTAAATAACCTCATCAGAAACAAACAGTTACTAACTAGTGTAGTTAAATAACCTAATCAGAAACAAACAGTTACTAACTACTGCAGTTAAATAACCTCATCAGAAACAAACAATTACTAACTACTGTGGTTAAATAACCTCATCAGAAACAAATCGTTACTAACTACTGTAATTAAATAACCTCATCAGAAACAATCAGTTACTAACTACTATAGTTAAATAACCTCATCAGAAACAAATCGTTACTAACTACTGGATTACTAAATAATCTCATCAGAAACAAATCGTTACTAACTACTGGATTACTAAATAACCTCATCAGAAACAAATCGTTACTAACTACTGTAGTTAAATAACCTCATCAGAAACAAATCGTTACTAACTACTATAGTTAAATAACCTAATCAGAAACAAACAGTTACTAACTAGTGTAGTTAAATAACCTAATCAGAAACAAACAGTTACTAACTACTGTAGTTAAATAACCTCATCAAAAAACAAACAGTTACTAACTATTGTAGTTAAATAACCTCATCAGAAACAAACAGTTACTAACTAGTGTAGTTAAATAACCTAATCAGAAACAAAGAGTTACTAACTACTGTAGTTAAATAACCTCATCAGAAACAAACAGTTACTAACTAGTGTAGTTAAATAACCTAATCAGAAACAAACAGTTACTAACTACTGTGATTAAATAACCTCATCAGAAACAAATCGTTACTAACTACTGTAATTAAATAACCCCATCAGAAACAAACAGTTACTAACTACTATAGTTAAATAACCTCATCAGAAACAAATCGTTACTAACTACTGTAGTTAAATAACTTCATCAGAAACAAACCGTTACTAACAACTGGATTACTAAATAACTTCATCAGAAACAAACCGTTACTAACTACTGGATTACTAAATAACCTCATCAGAAACAAAGAGTTACTAACTACTATAGTTAAATAACCTAATCAGAAACAAACAGTTACTAACTAGTGTAGTTAAATAACCTAATCAGAAACAAACAGTTACTAACTACTGCAGTTAAATAACCTCATCAGAAACAAACAGTTACTAACTACTGTGGTTAAATAACCTCATCAGAAACAAATCGTTACTAACTACTGTAGTTAAATAACCTCATCAGAAACAAACAGTTACTAACTACTGTAGTTAAATAACCTCATCAGAAACAAACAGTTACTAACTACTGTAGTTAAATAACCTCATTAGAAACAAACAGTTACTAACTAGTGTAGTTAAATAACCTAATCAGAAACAAACAGTCACTAACTACTGTAGTTAAATAACCTCATCAGAAACAAACAGTAACTAACTACTGTGGTTAAATAACCTCGTCAGAAACAAACAGTTACTAACTACTGTGGTTAAATGACCTCATCAGAAACAAACAGTTACTAACTACTGTAGTTAAATGACCTCATCAGAAACAAACAGTTACTAACTACCGTAGTTAAATAACCTCATCAGAAACAAACAGTTACTAACTACTGTAGTTAAATAACCTCATCAGAAACAAACCGTTACTAACTACTGGATTACTAAATAACCTCATCAGAAACAAACCGTTACTAACTACTGGATTACTAAATAACCTCATCAGAAACAATTCGTTACTAACTACTGTACTTAAATAGCCTCATCAGAAACAAACAGTTACTAACTATTGTAGTTAAATATCCTCATCAGAAACAAACAGTTACTAACTATTGTAGTTAAATAACCTCATCAGAAACAAACAGTTACTAACTATTGTAGTTAAATATCCTCATCAGAAACAAACAGTTACTAACTACTGGATTACTAAATAACCTCATCAGAAATAAATCGTTACTAACTACTGTAGTTAAATAACCTAATCAGAAACAAACAGTTACTAACTACTGTAGTTAAATAACCTCATCAGAAACAAACAGTTACTAACTAGTGTAGTTAAATAACCTAATCAGAAACAAACAGTTACTAACTACTGCAGTTAAATAACCTCATCAGAAACAAACAATTACTAACTACTGTGGTTAAATAACCTCATCAGAAACAAATCGTTACTAACTACTGTAGTTAAATAACCTCATCAGAAACAATCAGTTACTAACTACTATAGTTAAATAACCTCATCAGAAACAAATCGTTACTAACTACTGGATTACTAAATAATCTCGTCAGAAACAAATCGTTACTAACTACTGGATTACTAAATAACCTCATCAGAAACAAATCGTTACTAACTACTGTAGTTAAATAACCTCATCAGAAACAAATCGTTACTAACTACTATAGTTAAATAACCTAATCAGAAACAAACAGTTACTAACTAGTGTAGTTAAATAACCTAATCAGAAACAGACAGTTACTAACTACTGTAGTTAAATAACCTCATCAAAAACAAACAGTTACTAACTGTTGTAGTTAAATAACCTCATCAGAAACAAACAGTTACTAACTAGTGTAATTAAATAACCTAATCAGAAACAAAGAGTTACTAACTACTGTAGTTAAATAACCTCATCAGAAACAAACAGTTACTAACTAGTGTAGTTAAATAACCTAATCAGAAACAAACAGTTACTAACTACTGTGGTTAAATAACCTCATCAGAAACAAATCGTTACTAACTACTGTAGTTAAATAACCTCATCAGAAACAAACAGTTACTAACTACTATAGTTAAATAACCTCATCAGAAACAAATCGTTACTAACTACTGTAGTTAAATAACTTCATCAGAAACAAACCGTTACTAACTACTGGATTACTAAATAACTTCATCAGAAACAAACCGTTACTAACTACTGGATTACTAAATAACCTCATCAGAAACAAAGAGTTACTAACTACTATAGTTAAATAACCTAATCAGAAACAAACAGTTACTAACTAGTGTAGTTAAATAACCTAATCAGAAACAAACAGTTACTAACTACTGCAGTTAAATAACCTCATCAGAAACAAACAGTTACTAACTACTGTGGTTAAATAACCTCATCAGAAACAAATCGTTACTAACTACTGTAGTTAAATAACCTCATCAGAAACAAACAGTTACTAACTACTGTAGTTAAATAACCTCATCAGAAACAAACAGTTACTAACTACTGTAGTTAAATAACCTCATTAGAAACAAACAGTTACTAACTAGTGTAGTTAAATAACCTAATCAGAAACAAACAGTCACTAACTACTGTAGTTAAATAACCTCATCAGAAACAAACAGTAACTAACTACTGTGGTTAAATAACCTCATCAGAAACAAACAGTTACTAACTACTGTGGTTAAATGACCTCAGCAGAAACAAACAGTTACTAACTACTGTAGTTAAATGACCTCATCAGAAACAAACAGTTACTAACTACCGTAGTTAAATAACCTAATCAGAAACAAACAGTTACTAACTACTGTAGTTAAATAACCTCATCAGAAACAAAGAGTTACTAACTACTATAGTTAAATAACCTAATCAGAAACAAACAGTTACTAACTAGTGTAGTTAAATAACCTAATCAGAAACAAACAGTTACTAACTACTGCAGTTAAATAACCTCATCAGAAACAAACAGTTACTAACTACTGTGGTTAAATAACCTCATCAGAAACAAATCGTTACTAACTACTGTAGTTAAATAACCTCATCAGAAACAAACAGTTACTAACTACTGTAGTTAAATAACCTCATCAGAAACAAACAGTTACTAACTACTGTAGTTAAATAACCTCATTAGAAACAAACAGTTACTAACTACCGTAGTTAAATAACCTCATCAGAAACAAACAGTTACTAACTACTGTAGTTAAATAACCTCATCAGAAACAAACCGTTACTAACTACTGGATTACTAAATAACCTCATCAGAAACAAACCGTTACTAACTACTGGATTACTAAATAACCTCATCAGAAACAAATCGTTACTAACTACTGTAGTTAAATAACCTCATCAGAAACAAACAGTTACTAACTACTGTAGTTAAATAACCTCATCAGAAACAAACAGTTACTAACGGCTTGAGCTAAAAAGAAATCAACATTGTGATTTAGTCCAATGCTGAGTCCGCTGTCATATACCATCAAAATGTCTTTGCTGTCCAATACATTTAGATCATACACGTATAACAGCAGGTAATGAACATGATGTCAGTAGTACGTCATCATTGGGCAGCAGTGGAACCAATAAGAGTCTCATTAGAGTACTGACGTTTCTCTTTAAAATATAGTAGTTCTTCAAATATACAGTCCTCCAATTTTAAGAGTCGTCTTTGCTGACAAATATAACGTAACTTTCTGGAACATCTGACCAGTTTCATCTACTGAAGGCGTCAGTGTAATGATATATACATATGAGTGTGTGACGTTTCAAATCCGTGGCTTTATTCGAAGCTTTATGAATTATTTATACCACAAAACATTCATGCTGTGTACTTACATAAATGTAACTTTGCAAAGAGTACCACAGTAAGACTTATAGATTTTGTTTTGTTTTAAGACGGAGATCTTTTAACAGAATTTTGGAGACTATTTTCCTACCCTTTCAAACTTCATACTCCGGTAATATATCACCGAAGAAGAAATCGATGATCTAAGGATAACAATAAAATATTTTTTTTCTTTTCACCACTGGTAAAATTTGTCAGCGATATAAAAATCTACCATAAGAGAGGAGGATCAGCCTGTCGATTGTGGACCTGTTTCGTGATATGCATTTCAATTAATCATACATTGTGTAGAGCGGTTTCCTTGTCACGTTACTTTGCCTCGAGTAACTTTGTGTGTGAAAAATAAAAATATCCAATATTAATAGAAAAAACATGAAATTCTGTTACTGCGACGCTTGGATGTTCCCGGGTGAAGACACTCTTTCAAACCCGTCAGTGAGTGTTCTAATAATGTATACACGTCTTGATATTTGATATCTCTTTCAAACCCGTCAGTGAGTGTTCTAATAATGTACACACGTCTTGATATCTGATATCTCTTTCAAACCCGTCAGTGAGTGTTCTAATAATGTATACACGTCTTGATATCTGATATCTCTTTCAAACCCGTCACTAAGTGTTCTAATAATGTACACACGTCTTGATATCTGATATCTCTTTCAAACCCGTCAGTAAGTGTTCTAATAATGTACACACGTCTTGATGTTTGATATCTCTTTCAAACCCGCCAGTAAGTGTTCTAATAATGTACACACGTCTTGATATCTGATATCTCTTTCAAACCCGTCAGTAAGTGTTCTAATAATGTACACACGTCTTGATATCTGATATCTCTTTCAAACCCGTCAGTAAGTGTTCTAATAATGTACACACGTCTTGATATCTGATATCTCTTTCAAACCCGTCAGTAAGTGTTCTAATAATGTACACACGTCTTGGTATCTGATATCTCTTTCAAACCCGTCAAAAAGTGTTCTAATAATGTACACACGTCTTAATGTTTGATATCTCTTTCAAACCCGTCAGTAAGTGTTCTAATAATGTACACACGTCTTGATATCTGATATCTCTTTCAAACCCGTCAGTAAGTGTTCTAATAATGTACACACATCTTGATATCTGATATCTCTTTCAATCCCGTCAGTAAGTGTTCTAATAATGTACACACGTCTTGATATCTGATATCTCTTTCAAACCCGTCAGTAAGTGTTCTAATAATGTACACACGTCTTGATATCTGATATCTCTTTCAAACCCGTCAGAAAGTGTTCTAATAATGTACACACGTCTTGATGTTTGATATCTCTTTCAAACCCGCCAGTAAGTGTTCTAATAATGTACACACGTCTTGATATCTGATATCTCTTTCAAACCCGTCAGTAAGTGTTCTAATAATGTATATACGTCTTGATATCTGATATCTCTTTAACCCCCACTAGAGTTTCAATAAGGTAAACATGTTTTCACACTCGACATTTTCTCACTGTCCAAGTTCGACAACGGAAAAAAAATGTCCGTACTGTTGATATTCACACACACAAAAAAAGAAACAAATAGAAATACAGCAGTATAGATACAGAATCCTATGAAATACTTTAATAAAGATACATAATATCATAAAATACAGTAGTATAGATACAGAATCCTATGAAATACTTTAATAAAGATACATAATATCATAAAATACAGTAGTATAGATACATAATCTTATGAAATACAGTAGTACAGATACAGAATCCTATGAAATACTGTAATAAAGATACATAATATCATGAAATACAGCAGTATAGATACAGAATCCTATGAAATACAGTAGTATAGATACAGAATCTTATGAAATACAGCAATACAAATATAGAATATTATGAAATACAGTAGTACAGATACAAACGTCTATGAGATACAGTAGTACAGATACAAACGTCTATGAGATACAGTAGTAGAGATACAAACGTCTATGAGATACAGTAGTACAGATACAAACGTCCTATGAGATACAGTAGTACAGATACAGAATTCTATGAAATACAGTAGTACAGATACAGAATTCTATGGAATACAGTAGTACAGATACAGAATTCTATGGAATACAGTAGTACAGATACAGAATTCTATGGAATACAGTAGTACAGATACAGAATTCTATGAAATACAGTAGTACAGATACAGAATTCTATGGAATACAGTAGTATAGATACAGAATTTTATTTTGCCATGGATTCAATGATGGCCATTTATTCTACTATAAAAAACGTTTTGCCAGTCTGAATCTGAAAATGTAAAATGAATTACAACAGTTAATATGTAGGAAGGAAGGAGAAAAATTAGAAAGAACTGTAGTTTCGTTATAAATTGTTAACAAAACTAGAAACCGTATTTCAGACAAAAGTGCTCTGAACACTGATAGGTTAAAACTAACTAGTGAAAACAACATTATGGCATATTAGGAAACTCCTAATGCTTGAAAGGTATAACTAAGTGTCTAAGAAACAACCACTTCGGAATCAAAAGACCAGCTATTCTTAGGTTACATTCATATTTATATGTGCATTTATTATACTGCATCAGAATAATTATTAAATAATATTAAACTACTTTACCTAAAATGTTGTTTATAACGACACAAATGGAATATAATAATCGAGTTAAGGAACAGTAAAAATCGAAACGTTCTTGTAGAGTTATTAGAAGTCATTTTTTAATAACGATAAATGAGTTACCTTAGCGGTAAATTCGAGGGTTCGTAACACTAAAACGTAGATTTCGATCCACCCATTGGCCATGTGACAGTGAAAGGTTTGCGTTTAAACAAAAATAAACAAATCTTTTTTTTTTCTTTTAATTTTTTAACCCACGTCAGTAAAACTGAATAAACTCTTGTAACATGTTTGTTACATTTTATTTTTCGAAACTTTGTGGCATCGATATATCTCGAATGAAGAATAACTGAAAGTGAGTTCGGACACATATTAGTAGTTCTACCACAAACACATGATGAGCTGTTCTTGAAGACTATTTGAAAATTCTGTAATATATATTCGAATGGAATGAAATGTGCAGGCCAAGCAGTAATAATGGAGAGTGACGTAAACCAGGACAGTGTTGTCTCCCAGTGGTCTGGGTAATAAATTAATAAAAGTAAGCTAGTTGTTCAATTGCGCTGACCTAATCAGTAGTTCGCCAATAAACTTAGCCGATATAACGTGGTGAAGTAATTTTTGATCGCGAGAAGTCCACTTGAAATAAATATGTATCTCAGAACGGCTTTTTTTTTAACCTGAAGATGACTTGGGAATGTCGAAACGTTCTCCCGTTATCAATAAAAGTGTTAATACCTACACCAGCTGTTTTCAGATACATTTTCACTGATATGTCGGTAGTTTCTCTTAGATTAATGGTTCAGATGATCAGTTAGCTAATATTAAAAATAGACCTGACGAAATCCTACCGCAGGTCTATTTCGTCAAAACGTTCATCTCCATAGCCGACGCATTAAAAATAATATGAAAATACAGAGGGCACCACAAGTGTCATCTAACAGACGATTTGCAGTCGTTCTGCCGTAGGGCGCGATAACGAAGTTACGTACAGTGAACAATATTCGTGTTGAACTCGAGTTTGGATATAAAGTATTTGTTTATGTGATTTCCTACTTAAAGTACATCAGTTCTGGCGTGAGTTAATTTCGTTTTACTCAAACTTAAAAGGTATACGAGCTATTTATTCTAGCTGAAACCGAACAGACCAATATTCTATAAGATTAGCTTATGTCACCTGAAGATCTTAGGAAATGTCTAATTAAATTACGTCAGTTCACGAAACTGATTTGCATACTTTATAAATAAGGTGGCTTATAAAACTGTATAAGTCTATTATTTTATATTTAAGCGTGATATTACGTTAGTATAAATTGTCAAGATAATTATATTACACATTAAGTAAGGAGCATTTATAACCTCCATGAACAGATACATTTTATAACTGTACGTTATAATTATATTATACATTAAAGAGCATTTATAACTATCATGAACAGACACATTTTATAACTGTACGTTATAATTATATTATACATTAAGGAACATTTATAACCATCATGAACAGATACATTTTATAACTGTACGTTATATAATACATTAAGAAGCATTTATAACCTCCATGAACAGATACGTTTTATAACTGTACGTTATATAATATATTAAGAAGCATTTATAACCTCCATGAACAAATACATTTTATAACTGTACGTTATAATTATATTATACATTAAGGAACATTTATAACCATCATGAACAGATACATTTTATAACTGTTGGATACTTATTTCACATTATTTTTTATCCTTTGTGTTATAGTCAAGATTAAATTACAACGTGAAATGGAGAAATTACCAAATTGTTGTTTATTTATTGATTTCGACTGTTTAAAAGAGAATTAGACAAGTGTTTGAAACCCAGTAAGAAAATCAAGCCATTAGTTTGGTTTACATGCATTCATACACATGTACGAATACACATTTTTACATGTTTATCATCCTACGAAAATATGTAAATATTTCATGTATAAAATTAATTATATTTATGTTTTGCACCAAAGTTAGCCAACAGATGGCGCGAGTGTCCTTGTGTTATCAAAAGTTTCATAGCAACGTATTTTACCAGGAAATTTTCAGTGTGTTACTTGTGTTAGTTTTAAGTGTAAAGTTGAGAAGATAATTTCTTCGACTCATTCCTAAAGATTCCTAAGTGGCATAAGATTTCTCAACAACTGTTTTTCTACAAACATCTAGGTGATCAAATTCCAGTCCAGTCATTATGAAGTGTTGTTTATCTTGGTTACCTGGAAACATAGTCTCTCACGCACACGCACACACAGACACCAAATGGATGATTTCTCCATATTTGTTGACATATTCTTTACGCATAGTGTTGTAACATGAAAAAATAAAACGTTACTCTATATTATGAGATATGTGACCCCTTCCGATAGTTATCAACATAAAAACAATCGTTAACGTAGAGCTTAAATGATAAAATATTTTGTTACAGGCGAATGTTTAAAAGTTACGCCACTAAACAGAATAATTATTGTGTTTGTATTTATTATTGTAAATTTACATTAATTATTTTAATTCGCGTGTTTTTGATACGGTCTTAGAGGTTGTGTGTTATTCAAAAGTGTAAGTCGAAGACGTTTAGAACTCTTACCATGAAAATAGTCCCCCAGTAGCACAGTAGTATGTCTCCAGACTTAAACCACTAAAAATCAGGTTTCGATATCCGTGGTGGGCAGAGTGTAGATAACTAATTGTGTAGCTTTTTGCTTAACTCTAAGCAAACAAACAAAAAACATGAAAATAAAGGTTAACTGTTACGGGTCAGAGGTCATTAACTAAAGTTTCCTGGGTTTTGGACAGTGTATATATATATCTACACATGTATTGTATCCGATAAAATAAGGTTAGAAGGTCGTTGAACAAAGGTCATTCGTTCGTTCTATACATTGTTTATTTGTTGCTATGCGCAAAGGTAGAGAATGGAATATCTGTGCAGTGCCCACCGTGGGTATTGAAACCCGATATTTACTTTCATAAATTCTCAGACTTACGGCTAATCCACCGGACAGATGTTTTATACGTGTTAACAATGTACCTTCATGCATTTATTTATATAGTGTAAGTAAAATATGTTAAATGATTTATCTAGCGTTACATCTAGGTCCGGCCTTCAACTGCCCTTTAAATTACTTCTGCTATGATAGAACTTTTTGTTATCTTCATGTGACGTGACTCCTTAAGATTACCTTGAAACGCCCTCCATTCGAGGTGTTATTCTCGAGATATACGCTGCGTTTTAAAAAAAAATCTATAGGAGTTTTGAATTATATTGTCGTCCTGAGGAAAAAAAAACGAATTCAGGAGGAAGAAACGTGAACTTTTTCCGTCTAAACAATTTCTCAACCTCGTGCATTTTTCAACTGCTTGTTTTATTGTTATATATTTAGTACTTATTTTATATTTATTTACTATATTTTCTCTTCTTTCTTCCGGTTACAATGTGATCACTTCTGCAAATAAAAATAGGTTTATTCGCCATTTCTTATTTATTTCGTAACACGTACGTTCAACAATAAACGGTTTGACATTGATTAATGGCAGCTTATACTAATATATTGCCATCTAGTGACGACAAATATAACTAACATCCGCTCAGATAAGACAATATTATCTTATCGTCGTTTTATTTTCTTTATTACCGATAGATGTCACGGCCGTTTCAAATAATAACTTCAACACTGCAGCTTTGCAATTGTAATAGCAAAATTAATACAATATGTTCTGTTTCACTCCAAGTTTAATTTATACTTTATATTTTTTATAAGAAATAATGTAAAATAAAAGCTTTTTTTATTCTAAATAATTACTCAGATTGAAAACAACTATAACCAGGCATTTAATTTCAGGTAAGACAAAATATATTTTACATATGGTGGGTGGCTCAGGCGTAAACATGAGATTTTAACAATAAAACTCGGGATTTGATCCCGGCAATAGTCACAACACAAATAGCCCATTTAGTAGATTTATATTTAACAGTATTCTCGGGAAACTCGTTTTCACACTGCATCCTCGTTTTTATAGGGTTAAGGGAAATAGGCTGATAAACAAAACATATGAAGACCTCAGTACAAGTTCTAAATATTTATCAAGCTAGAATAAAACTTAAACGTTGTCGAAATTTGTGGAGGGATTGTGCGCAAAACTATTCGAAATTTATCTGCTGTCACCGTTCCTAACAGACAGCTAGTCCACTACTAACTTGAGTAGGGGGATTTGACCCTTACTCCTTTAACGCACCCAAGGCCGCAATGTGCAGAACACGATGTTGTTGTTTTTTTGTTATCTTTTTTTTTTTTGGTAATAGGACGTGAATGAAATATTTAGTACTCTAATCACTTGGCTCCATTCGATCGAAAAATATTGGATAATAGAGTTTGTTTGTTTGTTTGTTTGTTTTTGGAATTTCGCACAAAGCTACTCGAGGGCTATCTGTGCTAGCCATCCCTAATTTAGCAGTGTAAGACTAGAGGGAAGGCAGCTAGTCGTCACCACCCGCCGCCAACTCTTGGGCTACTCTTTTACCAACGAATAGTGGGATTGACTGTAACATTGTAACGCCCCCACGGTTGGGAGGGTGAGCATGTTTGACGCGACCGGGATGCGAATCCGCGACCCTCAGATTACGAGTCGCACGCCTTAACACGCTTGGCCATGCCGGGCCAGGGTAATAGAGAAACGGTGCAATTCTATAATACGGCGTAACATAAAATTACAAAGATATTCAAATCGACGTAAAAGAAAAAAAAAAGGCATAGATTGTCAATTATTCTGACAAACAATAT
Source organism: Tachypleus tridentatus (assembly GCF_004210375.1). Lineage (NCBI taxonomy): Eukaryota > Metazoa > Arthropoda > Merostomata > Xiphosura > Limulidae > Tachypleus > Tachypleus tridentatus. Next base: position 27,955,144 of record NC_134835.1, read on the forward strand.
TCACTACAAATATTATTGTTTGGGTCATGGTAAAACAGACGAAAAACTATGTTCGTTTATTATTTTTAATTAACTACGTATTTTCTTCTATTAATATTTTCAAGACAACTTTGTCTGAAATATTTCAAATCATTCTTTGTCTGTTCCGAACACTCATTAGAATTTTTCCAAACGGCAGCTGAAAACACGACCATTGTTTTCAAAATGTGGTGTATAGTATGTAAAACATTTCCTTATCTGTTTAATGTAGTTTGAACGCCATGTGTCAAAGTAATTTAGGAACGTGAAGTTTGAATAGTAAATCTGACACCTCAGTCGTCTTTTTCCAATGTTACGAAAATGTGGGGTTGTTTTGAAATAATTGCAACTGGCAGGAAACACCTGTACATCTGGAAAGAAGTCCTGAAATTTGCCAATTAAAAATAATGTACAATCATGACGAGACGTCAGTGTTCTCTGCGTGTGTGTGTATGCATATATTTATATATATGATATGGAAATAAAACTGTACATTTCAAGTATACAGTAACATCAGTTTTACCAGTAGTAACAGGTGTTTTAACGCAGTTGCTGCTCAGATTAACAAATATTTTCCCACCTGTCAAATAACTTTCGTGACAGAAATGTCGCTTATGTTGTTACCTATCGAGAGAATTCTCGCGAACAAGTTTCTAAAATGAAGGTAGCAAGGCATATTATATTTAGATATGCCAAACTACATAGATGAGAGAGACCTAGATATTTGTCTTCTAAGCTAATTGTTTAACAGAAGTTTTCAATTATTATACATTGAACTTATTAACTTAACACGTTAATAATCTTAACGTGTTAAGATAATTCTAGTGTGTTTTTAAAGATCGAGTCTCTCCTTCTTAATGTTTGTACGGTCCGGCATGGCCAGATTAGGACCTTCGAATCGTAATCTGAGGGTCGCTGGTTTGAATCCCCGTCACACCAAGCATGTTCTCCCTTTCAACCGCTTAGGCATTACAATGTGACGGCCTATCCAATTATTCTTTGGTAAAAGAGTACCTCAAGAGTTGACGGTGAGTAGTGATGACTGGCTGCCTTCCTTCTTGTCTTACACTGCTAAATTAAGGATAACAAGCGCAGATAGTCCTTCTGTAACTTTGCGCGAAAATTCAAAACAAATAATTTTGTGGATTTGTATTTTCTCCTAACTTCTAATATATTTCTCTGAAGTATCATATACTTATCGCGTAATAAATTAGATTGTTAACAAACAATAATCCGTAGAAAGACATACCAATCAAGGTGCCCCCCCAGTGGCTTAGCGGTATGTCTGCGGACTTTCAACGCTAAAAACCGGGTTTCGATACCCGTGGTGGGCAGAGCACAGATAGCCCATTGTGTAGCTTTGTACTTAATTCAATACAACAACAACAACCAATCAAGGGAATACAAAATTCAACTACTTAACACTGAAATAATCGATTTTATTTCATAACGTATTATGTTATAACATCATATTGAATCATAATTGGGTAAGTTTGTGTTTTGTGTTCTGCACAACGCTCTGTGTATCTGTAAAAAAAAAAAAAAAAGGTTTAAATCTGTTGGACGACATCTGTCATTTTTTATATAAACATGCATAGACCACGCGTGTGTGTTTGGTTTGAAATTCGCGCAAAGCTACTCGAGAGCTATCTGCGCTAGCCGTCCCTAATTTAACAGTGTAAGACTAGAGGGAAGGCAGCTAGTCATCACCACCCACCACCAATTCTTGGGCTACTCTTTTACCACCCAATAGTGGGATTGACCGCCACATTATAACGCCTCCACGATTGATAGGGCGAGCATGTTTGGTGTCACAGGGATTCCAACCTGCGACCCTCGCATTACGTACGAGTCGAGTGCCTTAACCCACCTGGCCATGCCGGGTTTGTATGTTTCGTTATAGCAAAGCCACAATGGGCCATCTGCTGTGTCCACTAAAGGAAATCGTTGTAGATTTGAAGACTTCCCGCTGTTCCACCGGGTGGGGGTAGGGGGACAGTACGTAATAGAACATCAATGGGATATATTAAAATATTAAAGGTATGTCTGTTTAAATTTTTTTCTTATGTGTTTTACATACTGTAAAGACGTTTGTAATCAACACAACCATGGACATAAACAGTATAAACAGATAATGTGTTTAAAAAGAGATACGTTCCAAAACGGACCTTGTTAAATGTTTTAAGTTTAAAATACGTTTTGATCAACTATTGGTGTAGTTGTAGTGTTAGTAATATATCCTCACTTACACTTAGTTTAGCACTAGCTTCGTTCATTATTTGACTTAAGATAACGTTTCTCAAAGTGATTTCGTAGAGTCAATGGTACAATAACGTTAAGTTGTTTTAATATGTTTCACCATTGAAAATCATAAGTAATTTGTCCAACACGTATGGTATTTTAATATGTATCCGTGTATTGTATCTCGTCTTTAACTCATTCATAAAAAGGGAAAATGGGGAAAAAAAACATATTTATTAAAGAGGGTTTCCATACCCGTGGTGGGTAGAGCACAGATATTCCTTCATGGAGCTTTGTGTTTAACTTGACAAAAATACAAAACCTGATCGTTTCAAGTATAAGTTAACTGGTTTCGATAAATATCTTAGTATGCTAGAGCTCAGCCATTGGCCAGGTGGTGAAGGCGTGCGACTCGTAATCTTAGGGTCGCGGGTTCGCACTTCTGTGGCAACAAACATGCCCGTCTCTTCAGCCGTGGGACGTTATAATGTGACGATCAATCCCATTATTCGTTGGTAAAAGAATAGCCCAAGAGTTGGTGGTGATGACTAGCTACCTTCCCACTAGTCTTACACTGCTAAATTAGGGACGGCTAGTGCAGATAGCCCTCGTGTAGCTTTGCGCTAAATTCAAAATAAGCCTGATAAATTAGTTGTGTAACACTGTTTTATCTTCTGTAACTATGTCAACGTTCTCTTCTTCTCTATTCAGATAATCTATTCTAATATTTTTAACATAATATTTTGTTCTGTAATAAAAAGTATACATCACTTTGCTTTCCTATTTCAATGGCATGCTGAATATCTATTGTTTGTAACGTAATCTGTTGTTAAACAACAATTTGTACGTCAGTTTTATCTCTATCCCTACAGTATATTGTATTGTAGTATGTTGTTCTGTGACAATACGTAAGTCACCTTTTTTATGTCCCACGATATATTCTATTGTTTGAAATATCCTGTTCAGTAACAACACGTAAGTCAGCTTTATTTCTATTCTGACAGTATATTCTATTGTTTGTAATGTCATTTCTTAAGTAACAATGCGTACGTCAATTTTATTTCTATTCCGATTGTATATCATACTGTTTGTATTATAATCTATTGTTCGGTAACAATACATAAAACTTTTTACACTGACATAATATGTTCTATTATTTTTCAGCATACCTTTGGTATTCTATGATAATACCATCCTCTATCATAATAATTTATTCTCTTGTCGTTGTAACATAATATTTTCTGCTCACACACAATGTTTATTTTCAGAATCTCTATATCCCGATTATACATTATTTTATTTTATGTATGTAACATAAGTTGTTCTCTTATGACAATTCTGTGTTGATAGCATATTTTATTGTTGGGTAACGTAGTTTGTGATGATCTCTAACAATACGTATATTTTATTCTCTAACATCATTGTCCATTCTATTGTTATATATCATAGTTCATTGTTCTCTAACTGTTATGAACATCTCCGGTCTCTGTATCATGATAACATAATATATTGTTGTGTAACTTAGTTCTTCTACGATAGTGTGTAAATTATCTTTATAGTAAATTATGTTGCAACACAAAATAGTTTATTGTTCTGTAAAATAATGTGTCTATTAGTTATTTATTGTGATGGTACATCCTATTGTTATGTAAAATAATGTATCTATTAGTTATTTATTGTGATGGTACATTCTATTGTTATGTAAAATAATGTATCTATTAGTTATTTATTGTGATGGTACATTCTATTGTTATGTAAAATAATGTGTCTATTAGTTATTTATTGTGATGGTACATTCTATTGTTATGTAAAATAATGTGTCTTTTAGTTATTTATTGTGATGGTACATTCTATTGTTATGTAAAATAATGTATCTATTAGTTATTTATTGTGATGGTACATTCTATTGTTATGTAAAATAATGTATCTATTAGTTATTTATTGTGATGGTACATTCTATTGTTATGTAAAATAATGTGTCTATTAGTTATTTATTGTGATGGTACATTCTATTGTTATGTAAAATAATGTGTCTTTTAGTTATTTATTGTGATGGTACATTCTATTGTTATGTAAAATAATGTGTCTATTAGTTATTTATTGTGATGGTACATTCTATTGTTATGTAAAATAATGTGTCTATTAGTTATTTATTGTGATGGTACATTCTATTGTTATGTAAAATAATGTGTTTATTAGTTATTTATTGTGATGGTACATTCTATTGTTATGTAAAATAATGTATCTATTAGTTATTTATTGTGATGGTATATTCTATTGTTATGTGATACATTTTTTTCCTCAACAGTATGTATCTATTCGTCTTTTCTAACCTTGTTGTTCTGTGTCTGTATTCTGATAGAATATTCTATTGTTATGAAATATATTTTGTTCCGTAACATTATGTGTCTGTTCGCCTCATAAAACCTTGCTGTTCTCTATCTTTAGTCTAATGGTATATTCTATTGCTTTGAAATATATTTTGTTCCGTAACATTATGTTCCTACCGTGTTATAAAACCTTGTTGTTCTCTATCTTTAGTCTAATGGTATATTCTATTGTTATGTAATATATTTTTTTCCGTAACAGTGTGTGTTCGTTCGTCTTTTCTAGCTTAGTTGTTCTGTGCTTGTATTTTGATGGTATGTTCTATTAATATACAATATATTTGTTCCATATCACTATGTGTCTGTCCATCTTCTCTAACTGTGTTGTTCTTGTGTGTTTATTCTGATTGTATATTATATTGTTATACAATATATTTTGTTCCATATCAGTATGTGTCTGTCCATCTTCTCCAACTGTGTTGTTCTGTATCTGTATTCTGATGGTATATTCTATTGTTATGCAGTATATTTTCTTCTCCAACAGTATGGGTTTGTTCGTCTTCTCTAAGTTTGTTCTGTAATAGTATATATGTCTTCTTCTCTATCCTAACACTACCGGTTTTGAAAAAAGTTAGTACTTAATGTATGACGTATAACTTCGACTGTGTATAATAATTCTTTTGTTCTTTATTTATTTGTTTCTGTCATTAAAAGTAGTTTCATTTTTCTTGTTGAAGTTGTTTTTGAGTATGTGAAGCATATTCACTCAATCATTGATAGCGAGTGTTATCAGATATAATTAGATCCTGTAGAGTAGGATTGTCTCTCAAATAGATCCTGTTATTCAGAACCATTTCTGAATACCAGAACTCATCAGGAATTGTCTCTCAGTACTGGTGCTGAATACCAGAACTCATCAGGATGTGTCTCTCAGTACTGGTGCTGAATACCAGAACTCATCAGGAATTGTCTCTCAGTACTGGTGCTGAATACCAGAACTCATCAGGATGTGTCTCTCAGTACTGGTGCTGAATACCAGAACTCATCAGGATTTGTCTCTCAGTACTGGTGCTGAATACCAGAACTCATCAGGATTTGTCTCTCAGTACTGGTGCTGAATACCAGAACTCATCAGGATGTGTCTCTCAGTACTGGTGCTGAATACCAGAACTCATCAGGAATTGTCTCTCAGTACTGGTGCTGAATACCAGAACTCATCAGGAATTGTCTCTCAGTACTGGTGCTGAATACCAGAACTCATCAGGATTTGTCTCTCAGTACTGGTGCTGAATACCAGAACTCATCAGGAATTGTCTCTCAGTACTGGTGCTGAATACCAGAACTCATCAGGATGTGTCTCTCAGTACTGGTGCTGAATACCAGAACTCATCAGGAATTGTCTCTCAGTACTGGTGCTGAATACCAGAACTCATCAGGAATTGTCTCTCAGTACTGGTGCTGAATACCAGAACTCATCAGGAATTGTCTCTCAGTACTGGTGCTGAATACCAGAACTCATCAGGAATTGTCTCTCAGTACTGGTGCTGAATACCAGAACTCATCAGGAATTGTCTCTCAGTACTGGTGCTGAATACCAGAACTCATCAGGATTTGTCTCTCAGTACTGGTGCTGAATACCAGAACTCATCAGGATTTGTCTCTCAGTACTGGTGCTGAATACCAGAACTCATTAGGATTTGTCTCTCAGTACTGGTGCTGAATACCAGAACTCATCAGGAATTGTCTCTCAGTACTGGTGCTGAATACCAGAACTCATCAGGATGTGTCTCTCAGTACTGGTGCTGAATACCAGAACTCATCAGGATTTGTCTCTCAGTACTGGTGCTGAATACCAGAACTCATCAGGAATTGTCTCTCAGTACTGGTGCTGAATACCAGAACTCATCAGGAATTGTCTCTCAGTACTGGTGCTGAATACCAGAACTCATCAGGAATTGTCTCTCAGAACTGGTGCTGAATACCAGAACTCATCAGGATGTGTCTCTCAGTACTGGTGCTGAATACCAGAACTCATTAGATCCTGTTATTCAGAACTGTTGTTGAATTCCAGAACCCGTTATATCCTGTCACTCAGAACTCTTGCTGAATACCAGAATTCCGAAGGGAATATCTCTCAACACTGTGTGCTTGAGTTAATGTTGCTTAACGAAATATCAGTCATATTAAATGAAATCTATCTTGACGACGAGAAATTCATTTGAAGTAAAAACATATTTCAGAACGGCTGGTATGGGCATTAACACTTTTACTGGTAAATCAGAGAACAACGTTTCGACCTTTCTATGTTATCTTCATGTTAATATTTATACCAGCCGTTCCGAGATACAATACTATCTTCTGTAGTAATATCTTATTTTCTGAGATACAATACTATCTTCTGTAGTAATATCTTATTTTCTGAGATACAATACTATCTTCTGTAGTGATATCTTATTTTCTGAGATACAATACTATCTTATGTAGTAATATCTTATTTTCTGAGATACAATACTATCTTCTGTAGTAATATCTTATTTTCATTTTTGCCCTTTCTCCATGTTATATCAGCGATAATTTTACGGAATTACAACGCTAAAATCCATGGCTCGATTCCCCGCAGTAGATAAAGTGCATGTAGCCCTGTATGTTTTCAGCACTAAAACAAAAAGTAAAGAAAGATTTATATATGTATATTTACCTTCTAAACGGCTGTGTTCAGGAACAAACTTTACTGTCCGACAAATAAGGACAGCTGTCCAGTGAAATATATGATACGGCTGAAAGAAACACGCAAGCTATTTGTACTACTGTTTTGAGTCAATTTAAAGTCTGTTTCTAACAATGCTCTATTAATTCTCTCTTTTGTATAAGTTTCAACATCCCGTTTCGATACTCGTGATGGGCAGAGCACAGATAGCCCTTCTTCTCTATTCAGATAATCTATTCTAATATTTGTAACATAATATTTTGTTCTGTAATAAAAAGTATACATCACTTTGCTTTCCTATTTCAATGGCATGCTAAATATCTATTGTTTGTAACGTAATCTGTTGTTAAACAACAATATGTACGTCAGTTTTATCTCTATCCCTACAGTATATTGTATTGTAGTATGTTGTTCTGTGACAATACGTAAGTCACCTTTTTTATGTCCCACGATATATTCTATTGTTTGAAATATCCTGTTCAGTAACAACACGTAAGTCAGCTTTATTTCTATTCTGATAGTATATTCTATTGTTTGTAATGTCATTTCTTAAGTAACAATGCGTACGTCAATTTTATTTCTATTCCGATTGTATATCATACTGTTTGTATTATAATCTATTGTTCGGTAACAATACGTAAGGTTTCTCTTTACACTGACGAAATATGTTCTATTATTTTTCAGCATACTTTTGGTATTCTATGATAATACCATCCTTTATCATAATAATTTATTCTCTTGTCGTTATAACATAATATTTTCTGCTCACACACAATGTTCATCTTCAGAGTCTCTATATCCCAATGACACATTATTTTATTTTATGTATGTAACATAAGTTGTTCTCTTATGACAATTCTGCGTTGATAGCATATTTTATTGTTGGGTAACGTAGTTTGTGATGTTCTCTAACAATACGTATATTTTATTCTCTAACATCTTGTCCATTCTATTGTTATATATCATAGTTCATTGTTCTCTAACTGTTATGAACATCTCCGTCTCTGTATCATGATAACATAATATATTGTTGTGTAACTTAGTTCTTCTACGATAGTGTGTAAATTATCTTTATAGTAAATTATGTTGCAACACAAAATAGTTTATTGTTCTGTAAAATAATGTGTCTATTAGTTATTTATTGTTATGTAAAATAATGTGTCTATTAGTTATTTATTGTTATGTAAAATAATGTCTCTATTAGTTATTTATTGTGATGGTACATTCTATTGTTATGTAAAATAATGTGTCTATTAGTTATTTATTGTGATGGTATATTCTATTGTTATGTAAAATAATGTATCTATTAGTTATTTATTGTGATGGTACATTCTATTGTTATGTAAAATAATGTATCTATTAGTTATTTATTGTGATGGTACATTCTATTGTTATGTAAAATAATGTATCTATTAGTTATTTATTCTGATGGTACATTCTATTGTTCTGTAAAATAATGTATCTATTAGTCATTTATTGTGATGGTATATTCTATTGTTATGTGATACATTTTTTTCCTCAACAGTATGTATCTATTCGTCTTTTCTAACCTTGTTGTTCTGTGTCTGTATTTTGATGGAATATTCTATTGTTATGAAATATATTTTGTTCCGTAACATTATGTGTCTGTTCGCCTCATAAAACCTTGCTGTTCTCTATCTTTAGTCTAATGGTATATTCTATTGCTTTGAAATATATTCTGTTTCGAAACATTATGTGTCTGTCCGTGTTATAAAACCTTGTTGTCCTCTATTTTTACTCTTATGGTATATTCTGTTGTTATGAAATATATTCTGTTCCGTAACATTATGTGTCTGTCCGTCTTATAAAACCTTGTTGTTCTCTATCTTTACTCTAATGGTATATTTTATGGTTATGTAGTATATTTTGTTCCGTAACATTATGTGTCTGTTCATCTTTTAAAACCTTGTTGTTCTCTATCTTTAGTCTAATGGTATATTCTATTGTTATGTAATATATTTTTTTCCGTAACAGTATGTGTTCGTTCGTCTTTTCTAACTTAGTTGTTCTGTGCTTGTATTTTGATGGTATATTCTATTAATATACAATATATTTGTTCCATATCAATATGTGTCTGTCCATCTTCTCTGACCTTGTTGTTCTGTGTCTGTATTCTGATGATATATTCTGTTGTTCTGTAATTTATGTTGTTCTGTAACAATATGTGTCTGTTTGTCGTCTCTTACATTGTCGTTCTGTCTTCATTCAGTATGTGTCTGTCCATCTTCTCTAACTGTGTTGTTCTTGTGTGTTTATTCTGATTGTATATTCTATTGTTTCCAATATATTTTGTTCCATGTCAGTATGTGTCTGTCCATCTTCTCCAACTGTGTTGTTCTGTATCTGTATTCTGATGGTATATTCTATTGTTATGCAGTATATTTTCTTCTCCAACAGTATGTGTTTGTTCGTCTTCTCTAAGTTTGTTCTGTAATAGTATATATGTCTTCTTCTCTATCCTAACACTACCGGTTTTGATAGAAGTTAGTACATAATGTATGACGTATAACTTCGACTGTGTATAATCATTCTTTTGTTCTTTATGTGTTAGTTTCTGTCATTAAAAGTAGTTTCATTTTTCTTGTTGAAGTTGTTTTTGAGTATGTGAAGCATATTCACTCAATCATTGATAGCGAGTGTTATCAGATATAATTAGATCCTGTAGAGTAGGACTGTCTCTCAAATAGATCCTGTTATTCAGAACCATTTCTGAATACCAGAACTCATCAGGATTTGTCTCTCAGTACTGATGCTGAATACCAGAACTCATTAGATCCTGTTATTCAGAACTGTTGTTGAATTCCAGAACCCGTTATATCCTGTCACTCAGAACTCTTGCTGAATACCAGAATTCCGAAGGGAATATCTCTCAACACTGTGTGCTTGAGTTAATGTTGCTTAACGAAATATCAGTCATATTAAATGAAGTCTATCTTGACGACGAGAAATTCATTTGAAGTAAAAACATATCTCAGAACGACTGGTATGGGCATTAACACTTTTACTGGTAAATCAGAGAACAACGTTTCGACCTTTCTATGTTATCTTCATGTTAATATTTATACCAGCCGTTCCGAGATACAATACTATCTTCTGTAGTAATATCTTATTTTTTGAGATACAATACTATCTTATGTAGTAATATCTTATTTTCTGAGATACAATACTATCTTCTGTAGTAATATCTTATTTTCATTTTTGCCCTTTCTCCATGTTATATCAGCGATAATTTTACGGAATTACAACGCTAAAATCCATGGCTCGATTCCCCGCAGTAGATAAAGTGCATGTAGCCCTGTATGTTTTCAGCACTAAAACAAAAAGTAAAGAAAGATTTATATATGTATATTTACCTTCTAAACTGCTGTGTTCAGTAACAAACTCTTCTGTCCGACAAATAAGGATAGCTGTTCAGTGAAATATATGATACGGCTGAAAGAAACACGCAAGCTATTTGTACTACTGTTTTGAGTCAATTTAAAGTCTGTTTCTAACAATGCTCTATTAATTCTCTCTTTTGTATAAGTTTCAACATCCCGTTTCGATACTCGTGATGGGCAGAGCACAGATAGCCCATTGTGTAGCTTTGTGCTTAATTCAAAATAACCAAATAACAAATAATAACTTCTTCTCTATTCAGATAATCTATTCTAATATTTGTAACATAATATTTTGTTCTGTAATAAAAAGTATACATCACTTTGCTTTCCTATTTCAATGGCATGCTGAATATCTATTGTTTGTAACGTAATCTGTTGTTAAACAACAATATGTACGTCAGTTTTATCTCTATCCCTACAGTATATTGTATTGTAGTATGTTGTTTTGTGACAATACGTAAGTCACCTTTTTTATATCCCACGATATATTCTATTGTTTGAAATATCCTGTTCAGTAACAACACGTAAGTCAGCTTTATTTCTATTCCGATTGTATATCATACTGTTTGTATTATAATCTATTGTTCAGTAGCAATACGTAAGGTTTCTCTTTACACTGACGAAATATGTTCTATTATTTTTTAGCATACCTTTGGTATTCTATGATAATACCATCCTCTATCATAATAATTTATTCTCTTGTCGTTGTAACATAATATTTTCTGCTCACAAACAATGTTTATTTTCAGAATCTCTATATCCCGATTATACATTATTTTATTTTATGTATGTAACATAAGTTGTTCTCTTATGACAATTCTGTGTTGATAGCATATTTTATTGTTGGGTAATGTAGTTTGTGATGATCTCTAACAATACTTACATTTTATTCTCTAACATCATTGTCCATTCTATTGTTATATATCATAGTTCATTGTTCTCTAACTGTTATGAACATCTCCGATCTCTGTATCATGATAACATAATATATTGTTGTGTAACTTAGTTCTTCTACGATAGTGTGTAACTTATCTTTATAGTAAATTATGTTGCAACACAAAATAGTTTATTGTTCTGTAAAATAATGTGTCTATTAGTTATTTATTGTGATGGTACATTCTATTGTTCTGTAAAATAATGTATCTATTAGTTATTTATTGTTATGGTACATTCTATTGTTATGTAAAATAATGTATCTATTAGTTATTTATTGTGATGGTACATTCTATTGTTATGTAAAATAATGTATCTATTAGTTATTTATTGTGATGGTACATTCTATTGTTATGTGAAATAATGTGTCTATTAGTTATTTATTGTGATGGTACATTACATTGTTATGTAAAATAATGTATCTATTAGTTATTTATTGTGATGGTACATTCTATTGTTATGTGATACATTTTTTTCCTTAACAGTATGTATCTATTCGTCTTTTCTAACCTTGTTGTTCTGTGTCTGTATTCTGATGGTATATTCTATTGTTATGAAATATATTTTGTTCCGTAACATTATGTTCCTACCGTGTTATAAAACCTTGTTGTTCTCTATCTTTAGTCTAATGGTATATTCTATTGTTATTTAATATTTTTTTTCCGTAACAGTGTGTGTTCGTTCGTCTTTTCTAACTTAGTTGTTCTGTGCTTGTATTTTGATGGTATGTTCTATTAATATACAATATATTTGTTCCATATCACTATGTGTCTGTCCATCTTCTCTAACTGTGTTGTTCTTGTGTGTTTATTCTGATTGTATATTCTATTGTTATACAATATATTTTGTTCCATATCAGTATGTGTCTGTCCATCTTCTCCAACTGTGTTGTTTTGTATCTGTATTCTGATGGTATATTCTATCTATTGTTATGCAGTATATTTTCTTCTCTAACAGTATGGGTTTGTTCGTCTTCTCTAAGTTTGTTCTATAATAGTATATATGTCTTCTTCTCTATCCTAACACTACGGGTTTTGATAAAAGTTAGTACTTAATGTATGACGTATAACTTCGACTGTGTATAATAATTCTTTTGTTCTTTATGTGTTAGTTTCTGTCATTAAAAGTAGTTTCATTTTTCTTGTTGAAGTTGTTTTTGGGTATGTGAAGCATATTCACTCAATCATTGATAGCGAGTGTTATCAGATATAATTAGATCCTGTAGAGTAGGATTGTCTCTCAAATAGATCCTGTTATTCAGAACCATTTCTGAATACCAGAACTCATCAGGAATTGTCTCTCAGTACTGGTGCTGAATACCAGAACTCATTAGATCCTGTTATTCAGAACTGTTGTTGAATTCCAGAACCCGTTATATCCTGTCACTCAGAACTCTTGCTGAATACCAGAATTCCGAAGGGAATATCTCTCAACACTGTGTGCTTGAGTTAATGTTGCTTAACGAAATATCAGTCATATTAAATGAAATCTATCTTGACGACGAGAAATTCATTTGAAGTAAAAACATATTTCAGAACGGCTGGTATGGGCATTAACACTTTTACTGGTAAATCAGAGAACAACGTTTCGACCTTTCTATGTTATCTTCATGTTAATATCTATACCAGCCGTTCCGAGATACAACACTATCTTCTGTAGTAATATCTTATTTATTGAGATACAATACTATCTTCTGTAGTAATATCTTATTTTTTGAGATACAATACTATCTTCTGTAGTAATATCTTATTTTTTGAGATACAATACTATCTTCTGTAGTAATATCTTATTTTCTGAGATACAATATTATCTTCTGTAGTAATATCTTATTTTCATTTTTGTCCTTTCTCCATGTTATATCAGCGATAATTTTACGGAATTACAACGCTAAAATCCATGGCTCGATTCCCCGCAGTAGATAAAGTGCATGTAGCCCTGTATGTTTTCAGCACTAAAACAAAAAGTAAAGAAAGATTTATATATGTATATTTACCTTCTAAACGGCTATGTTCAGTAACAAACTCTGCTGTCCGACAAATGAGGATAGCTGTCCAGTGAAATATATGATACGGCTGAAAGAAACACGCAAGCTATTTGTACTACTGTTTTGAGTCAATTTAAAGTCTGTTTCTAACAATGCTCTATTAATTCTCTCTTTTGTATAAGTTTCAACATCCCGTTTCGATACTCGTGATGGGCAGAGCACAGATAGCCCACTGTGTAGCTTTGTGCTTAATTCAAAATAACCAATTAACAAATAATAACTTCTTCTCTATTCAGATAATCTATTCTAATATTTGTAACATAATATTTTGTTCTGTAATAAAAAGTATACATCACTTTGCTTTCCTATTTCAATGGCATGCTGAATATCTATTGTTTGTAACGTAATCTGTTGTTAAACAACAATTTGTACGTCAGTTTTATCTCTATCCCTACAGTATATTGTATTGTAGTATGTTGTTTTGTGACAATACGTAAGTCACCTTTTTTATATCCCACGATATATTCTATTGTTTGAAATATCCTGTTCAGTAACAACACGTAAGTCAGCTTTATTTCTATTCCGATTGTATATCATACTGTTTGTATTATAATCTATTGTTCAGTAGCAATACGTAAGGTTTCTCTTTACACTGACGAAATATGTTCTATTATTTTTTAGCATACCTTTGGTATTCTATGATAATACCATCCTCTATCATAATAATTTATTCTCTTGTCGTTGTAACATAATATTTTCTGCTCACACACAATGTTTATTTTCAGAATCTCTATACATTATTTTATTTTATGTATGTAACATAAGTTGTTCTCTTATGACAATTCTGTGTTGATAGCATATTTTATTGTTGGGTAACGTAGTTTGTGATGATCTCTAACAATACTTACATTCTATTCTCTAACATCATTGTCCATTCTATTGTTATATATCATAGTTCATTGTTCTCTAACTGTTATGAACATCTCCGATCTCTGTATCATGATAACATAATATATTGTTGTGTAACTTAGTTCTTCTACGATAGTGTGTAACTTATCTTTATAGTAAATTATGTTGCAAACAAAATAGTTTATTGTTCTGTAAAATAATGTGTCTATTAGTTATTTATTGTGATGGTACATTCTATTGTTATGTAAAATAATGTATCTATTAGTTATTTATTGTGATGGTACATTCTATTGTTATGTAAAATAATGTATCTATTAGTTATTTATTGTGATGATACATTCTATTATTATGTAAAATAATGTATCTATTAGTTATTTATTGTGATGGTACATTCTATTGTTATGTAAAATAATGTATCTATTAGTTATTTATTGTGATGGTACATTCTATTGTTATGTGATACATTTTTTTCCTTAACAGTATGTATCTATTCGTCTTTTCTAACCTTGTTGTTCTGTGTCTGTATTCTGATGGTATATTCTATTGTTATGAAATGTATTTTGTTCCGTAACATTATGTGTCTGTTCGTCTTATAAAACCTTGCTGTTCTTTATCTTTAGTCTAATGGTATATTCTATTGCTTTGAAATGTATTCTGTTTCGTAACATTATGTGTCTGTCCGTCTTATAAAACCTTGTTGTTCTCTATCTTTACTCTAATGGTATATTTTATGGTTATGTAGTATATTTTGTTCCGTAACATTATGTGTCTGTTCATCTTTTAAAACCTTGTTGTTCTCTATCTTTAGTCTAATGGTATATTCTATTGTTATGTAATATATTTTTTTCCGTAACAGTATGTGTTCGTTCGTCTTTTCTAACTTAGTTGTTCTGTGCTTGTATTTTGATGGTATATTCTATTGATATACAATATATTTGTTCCATATCAATATGTGTCTATCCATCTTCTCTGACCTTGTTGTTCTATGTCTGTGTTCTGATGGTATATTCTGTTGTTATGTCATTTATGTTGTTCTGTAACAATATGTGTCTGTTTGTCGTCTCTTACCTTGTCGTTCTGTCTTCATTCAGTATGTGTCTGTCCATTTTCTCTAACTGTGTTGTTCTCGTGTGTTTATTCTGATTGTATATTATATTGTTATACAATATATTTTGTTCCATATCAGTATGTGTCTGTCCATCTTCTCCAACTGTGTTGTTTTGTATCTGTATTCTGATGGTATATTCTATTGTTATGCAGTATATTTTCTTCTCCAACAGTATGAGTTTGTTCGTCCTCTCTAAGTTTGTTCTGTAATAGTATATATGTCTTCTTCTCTATCCTAACACTACCGGTTTTGATAAAAGTTAGTACTTAATGTACGACGTATAACTTCGACTGTGTATAATCATTCTTTTGTTCTTTATGTGTTAGTTTCTGTCATTAAAAGTAGTTTCATTTTTCTTGTTGAAGTTGTTTTTGAGTATGTGAAACATATTCACTCAATCATTGATAGCGAGTGTTATCAGATATAATTAGATCCTGTAGAGTAGGATTGTCTCTCAAATAGATCCTGTTATTCAGAACCATTTCTGAATACCAGAACTCATCAGGAATTGTCTCTCAGTACTGGTGCTGAATACCAGAACTCATTAGATCCTGTTATTCAGAACTGTTGTTGAATTCCAGAACCCGTTATATCCTGTCACTCAGAACTCTTGCTGAATACCAGTATTCCGAAGGGAATATCTCTCAACACTGTGTGCTTGAGTTAATGTTGCTTAACGAAATATCAGTCATATTAAATGAAATCTATCTTGACGACGAGAAATTCATTTGAAGTAAAAACATATTTCAGAACGGCTGGTATGGGCATTAACACTTTTACTGGTAAATCAGAGTACAACGTTTCGACCTTTCTATGTTATCTTCATGTTAATATTTATACCAGCCGTTCCGAGATACAATACTATCTTCTGTAGTAATATCTTATTTTTTGAGATACAATACTATCTTATGTAGTAATATCTTATTTTTTGAGATACAATACTATCTTCTGTAGTAATATCTTATTTTCTGAGATACAATATTATCTTCTGTAGTAATATCTTATTTTCATTTTTGTCCTTTCTCCATGTTATATCAGCGATAATTTTACGGAATTACAACGCTAAAATCCATGGCTCGATTCCCCGCAGTAGATAAAGTGCATGTAGCCCTGTATGTTTTCAGCACTAAAACAAAAAGTAAAGAAAGATTTATATATGTATATTTACCTTCTAAACGGCTATGTTCAGTAACAAACTCTGCTGTCCGACAAATAAGGATAGCTGTCCAGTGAAATATATGATACGGCTGAAAGAAACACGCAAGCTATTTGTACTACTGTTTTGAGTCAATTTAAAGTCTGTTTCTAACAATGCTCTATTAATTCTCTCTTTTGTATAAGTTTCAACATCCCGTTTCGATACTCGTGATGGGCAGAGCACAGATAGCCCACTGTGTAGCTTTGTGCTTAATTCAAAATAACCAATTAACAAATAATAACTTCTTCTCTATTCAGATAATCTATTCTAATATTTGTAACATAATATTTTGTTCTGTAATAAAAAGTATACATCACTTTGCTTTCCTATTTCAATGGCATGCTGAATATCTATTGTTTGTAACGTAATCTGTTGTTAAACAACAATATGTACGTCAGTTTCATCTCTATCCCTACAGTATATTGTATTGTTGTATGTTGTTCTGTGACAATACGTAAGTCACCTTTTTTATATCCCACGATATATTCTATTGTTTGAAATATCCTGTTCAGTAACAACACGTAAGTCAGCTTTATTTCTATTCCGATTGTATATCATACTGTTTGTATTATAATCTATTGTTCAGTAGCAATACGTAAGGTTTCTCTTTACACTGACGAAATATGTTCTATTATTTTTAGCATACCTTTGGTATTCTATGATAATACCATTTTCTATCATAATAATTTATTCTCTTGTCGTTGTAACATAATATTTTCTGCTCACACACAATGTTTATTTTCAGAATCTCTATACATTATTTTATTTTATGTATGTAACATAAGTTGTTCTCTTATGACAATTCTGTGTTGATAGCATATTTTATTGTTGGGTAACGTAGTTTGTGATGATCTCTAACAATACTTACATTCTATTCTCTAACATCATTGTCCATTCTATTGTTATATATCATAGTTCATTGTTCTCTAACTGTTATGAACATCTCCGATCTCTGTATCATGATAACATAATATATTGTTGTGTAACTTAGTTCTTCTACGATAGTGTGTAACTTATCTTTATAGTAAATTATGTTGCAAACAAAATAGTTTATTGTTCTGTAAAATAATGTGTCTATTAGTTATTTATTGTGATGGTACATTCTATTGTTATGTAAAATAATGTATCTATTAGTTATTTATTGTGATGGTACATTCTATTGTTATGTAAAATAATGTATCTATTAGTTATTTATTGTGATGGTACATTCTATTGTTATGTGATACATTTTTTTCCTTAACAGTATGTATCTATTCGTCTTTTCTAACCTTGTTGTTCTGTGTCTGTATTCTGATGGTATATTCTATTGTTATGAAATGTATTTTGTTCCGTAACATTATGTGTCTGTTCGTCTTATAAAACCTTGCTGTTCTTTATCTTTAGTCTAATGGTATATTCTATTGCTTTGAAATGTATTCTGTTTCGTAACATTATGTGTCTGTCCGTCTTATAAAACCTTGTTGTTCTCTATCTTTACTCTAATGGTATATTTTATGGTTATGTAATATATTTTGTTCCGTAACAGTATGTGTTCGTTCGTCTTTTCTAACTTAGTTGTTCTGTGCTTGTATTTTGATGGTATATTCTATTGATATACAATATATTTGTTCCATATCAATATGTGTCTATCCATCTTCTCTGACCTTGTTGTTCTATGTCTGCGTTCTGATGGTATATTCTGTTGTTATGTCATTTATGTTGTTCTGTAACAATATGTGTCTGTTTGTCGTCTCTTACCTTGTCGTTCTGTCTTCATTCAGTATGTGTCTGTCCATTTTCTCTAACTGTGTTGTTCTCGTGTGTTTATTCTGATTGTATATTATATTGTTATACAATATATTTTGTTCCATATCACTATGTGTCTGTCCATCTTCTCTAACTGTGTTGTTCTTGTGTGTTTATTCTGATTGTATATTATATTGTTATACAATATATTTTGTTCCATATCAGTATGTGTCTGTCCATCTTCTCCAACTGTGTTGTTCTGTACCTGTATTCTGATGGTATATTCTATTGTTATGCAGTATATTTTCTTCTCCAACAGTATGTGTTTGTTCGTCTTCTCTAAGTTTGTTCTGTAATAGTATATATGTCTTCTTCTCTATCCTAACACTACCGGTTTTGATAGAAGTTAGTACATAATGTATGACGTATAACTTCGACTGTGTATAATCATTCTTTTGTTCTTTATGTGTTAGTTTCTGTCATTAAAAGTAGTTTCATTTTTCTTGTTGAAGTTGTTTTTGAGTATGTGAAGCATATTCACTCAATCATTGATAGCGAGTGTTATCAGATATAATTAGATCCTGTAGAGTAGGACTGTCTCTCAAATAGATCCTGTTATTCAGAACTATTTCTGAATACCAGAACTCATCAGGAATTGTCTCTCAGTACTGGTGCTGAATACCAGAACTCATTAGATCCTGTTATTCAGAACTGTTGTTGAATTCCAGAACCCGTTATATCCTGTCACTCAGAACTCTTGCTGAATACCAGAATTCCGAAGGGAATATCTCTCAACACTGTGTGCTTGAGTTAATGTTGCTTAACGAAATATCAGTCATATTAAATGAAATCTATCTTGACGACGAGAAATTCATTTGAAGTAAAAACATATTTCAGAACGGCTGGTATGGGCATTAACACTTTTACTGGTAAATCAGAGAACAACGTTTCGACCTTTCTATGTTATCTTCATGTTAATATTTATACCAGCCGTTCCGAGATACAATACTATCTTCTGTAGTAATATCTTATTTTCTGAGATACAACACTATCTTCTGTTGTAATATCTTATTTTCTGAGATACAATACTATCTTCTGTAGTAATATCTTATTTTTTGAGATACAATACTATCTTCTGTAGTGATATTGTATTTTCTGAGATACAATACTATCTTCTGTGGTAATATCTTATTTTCATTTTAGTCCTTTCGCCATGTTAAACTAGCGATAACTTTACGGAATTACAACGCTAAAATCCATGGCTCGATTCCCCACAGTAGATAAAGTAAAGTGCATGTAGCCCTGTATGTTTTTAGCACTAAAACAAAAAGTAAAGGAAGATTTATATATGTATATTTACCTTCTAAACTGCTGTGTTCAGTAACAAACTCTACTGTCCGACTAATAGGGACAGCTGTCCAGTGAAATATATGATACGGCTGAAAGAAATACCAAGCTATTTGTACTACTGTTTTAATTCAATTCAAAGTCTGTTTCAAACAAAGCTATATTACTTCTCTCTTTTGTATAAGTTTCAACGTCATCACGAACAGTTAATTTCACGAGGTTTACTTATATATGTCCGAGTAGAATTGGTGTGTTTTCTTATAGCAAAGCCACATGGGGCCATCTGCTGAGCCCACCGAGGGGAATCGAATCCCTGATTGTGCGTTGTAAATCCGAAATCATACCGCTGTACTAGCGGAAGGCGAAAATAGAATTGGAGCAGGGCCACGGTGTCTATTTTAATAATCCCGAGAGGGCAAGTATTAGTTCAAACGTTAAAGGAAAATATTTGCAATTTAAAAAACATTTTCTATACAATAAAGGCCGTTTTTTACTTTTTTCATAAAGATATCACATTTATTTACACACAGTTTTTTAAAGGTTGAAAGTGATCCACCTTTTTCCATAAAAAATAAACATAAATTTATGTTTTAGGCAAACACATAATCAGCGTATAATTGAAGCAGTTTAGATATAATTTTTTTATATAATTATATAATAGATATAATAGGTATAATATAATAACGTCTGGATAATTTGTTTGGCTTATATAGAAGTCTGAACTTTAAACATACTGTTTACATGTAGTAAGTGGTTTATTGAGGCCTACAAACAATATATCTTCCATTTAAACATACCAACAACACATATTACATTTAAATATTGAAACAATGTAAACAACTTACCTTTCAATTGTTCAGAATTTTTTGGTCTCCTATGTCAACATGTCTGTGATTTTAAAATCAACAATAGACGATTTCAAGTAATTAGTGTGGTATTTCGTTCAAAGTTATTAAATTAGTGTCAATATATATATATATACTGAAAATGTGAATATTTATTTTCTTGTTTAATATGAAACAGGATACTTTATATGACTTGTGATAGTTGTATCGAAATTTTTCATAATATAATATTTCAGTAATCATAGTTTAATTATTTTTATGAATTTACAACGTCTACATTTTTCTGGATTAGTTTATCATATCTCAGTAGATGGCGCCAAAACGCAATTTCACAGAGAAGAGTGATTATCTTTTGTATTACATATGTAAAAAAAGTGCTTATCAGAATGTAGTATGCATTTATTAATGGTGTTTACCTGAATGTATTGTACGTGAAAAGAGAAGGAATAGTACGTTCCTGTTTATTCACTGGTTCCTATCTTAAGCTTGTTAGTGACTAAACGATAAACTTGTCTTGAAATCGAGGCTCGATGCAAGCTGTGAGAAGGCAGTCAATTATCTAGCGTTACGCTGAATAACCGCCTGACCTCTATTCTATCACTTCAAAATTATAAAAGGTTATTACGTACAGCTTAAGTTGAAATTCAACAACTAAACAAACTTAAGATGTGTTTAATACGTAAATCAAAGACCAACTTAACACTGAATAAGCTAAGAGTCTTATGGTCTTGCTTAACATAAGGGGTTTTCACACTTTATCCAAGTGTAATGATCTGTAAGACTTATCTTAAAAGAATATATCTATATACTAAATCAAACATACACAAAATTATTCATATTTTCGCGAACTTCTCCAGTTTTTTCTGGGAAAATGCGCGAATAATAAGCAAGAATGTTATGTACAGATGTATACAGATTACTGATCATATGTAGTGTGTACAAGAGCGCTATAAATGTGTATTTCATAAACGTAAAGTCAATAGTGGTGAGGAGTGTAGGGAGAACTGATAATGTGTACATTTTACACACGTAAGAAGGGGTTCTAACATATGGGGAGTCAATAGTGGTGAGGAGTGTAGGGAGAACTGATAATGTGTACATTTTACACACGTAAGGAGGGGTTCTAACATATGGGGAGTCAATAGTGGTGAGGAGTGTAGGAGAACTGATAATCTGTACATTTTACACACGTAAGGAGGGGTTCTAACATATGGGGAGTCAATAGTGGTGAGGAGTGTAGGGAGAACTGATAATGTGTACATTTTACACACATAAGGAGGGGTTCTAACATATGGGAAGTCAATAGTGGTGAGGAGTGTAGGAGAACTGATAATGTGTACATTTTACACACATAAGGAGGGTTCTAACATATGGGGAGTCAATCGTGGTGAGGAGTGTAGGGAGAACTGATAATGTGTACATTTTACACACGTAAGGAGGGGTTCTAACATATGGGAAGTCAATAGTGGTGAGGAGTGTAGGGAGAACTGATAATGTGTACATTTTACACACGTAAGGAGGGGTTCTAACATATGGGAAGTCAATAGTGGTGAGGAGTGTAGGGAGAACTGATAATGTGTACATTTTACACACATAAGGAGGGGTTCTAACATATGGGGAGTCAAAAGTGGTGAGGAGTGTAGGGAGAACTGATAATGTGTACATTTTACACACACGTAAGGAGGGTTCTAACATATGGGAGTCAATCGTGGTGAGGAGTGTAGAGAGAACTGATAATGTGTACATTTTACACACGTAAGGAGGGTTCTAACATATGGGGAGTCAATAGTGGTGAGGAGTGTAGGGAGAACTGATAATGTGTACATTTACACACGTAAGGAGGGTTCTAACATATGGGAAGTCAATAGTGGTGAGGAGTGTAGGGAGAACTGATAATCTGTACATTTTACACACGTAAGGAGGGGTTCTAACATATGGGGAGTCAATAGTGGTGAGGAGTGTAGGGAGAACTGATAATGTGTACATTTTACACACGTAAGGAGGAGTTCTAACATATGGGGAGTCAATAGTGGTGAGGAGTGTAGGAGAACTGATAATGTGTACATTTTACACAACGTAAGGAGGGGTTCTAACATATGGGAGTCAATAGTGGTGAGGAGTGTAGGAGAACTGATAATGTGTACATTTTACACACGCAAGGAGGGTTCTAACATATGGGAAGTCAATAGTGGTGAGGAGTGTAGGAGAACTGATAATGTGTACATTTTACACACGTAAGGAGGGTTCTAACATATGGGAGTCAATAGTGGTGAGGAGTGTAGGAGAACTGATAATGTGTACATTTTACACACGTAAGGAGGGTTCTAACATATGGGGAGTCAATAGTGGTGAGGAGTGTAGGAGAACTGATAATGTGTACATTTTACACAACGTAAGGAGGGTTCTAACATATGGGGAGTCAAAAGTGGTGAGGAGTGTAGAGAGAACTGATAATGTGTACATTTTACACACGTAAGGAGGGTTCTAACATATGGGGAATAGTGGTGAGGAGTGTAGGGAGAACTGATAATGTGTACATTTTACACACGTAAGGAGGGTTCTAACATATGGGAAGTCAATAGTGGTGAGGAGTGTAGGAGAACTGATAATGTGTACATTTTACACACGTAAGGAGGGTTCTAACATATGGGGAGTCAATAGTGGTGAGGAGTGTAGGAGAACTGATAATCTGTACATTTTACACACGCAAGGAGGGTTCTAACATATGGGAAGTCAATAGTGGTGAGGAGTGTAGGGAGAACTGATAATGTGTACATTTTACACACACAAGGAGGGTTCTAACATATGGGAGTCAATAGTGGTGAGGAGTGTAGGGAGAACTGATAATGTGTACATTTTACACACGTAAGGAGGGTTCTAACATATGGGGAGTCAATAGTGGTGAGGAGTGTAGAGAGAACTGATAATGTGTACATTTTACACCAATACAAGGAGGGGTTCTAACATATGGGGAGTCAATAGTGGTGAGGAGTGTAGGGAGAACTGATAATGTGTACATTTTACACACGTAAGGAGGGTTCTAACATATGGGGAGTCAAAAGTGGTGAGGAGTGTAGGGAGAACTGATAATGTGTACATTTTACACACGTAAGGAGGGGTTCTAACATATGGGGAGTCAATAGTGGTGAGGAGTGTAGGGAGAACTGATAATGTGTACATTTTACACACGTAAGGAGGGGTTCTAACATATGTGGAGTCAAAAGTGGTGAGGAGTGAAGGAGAACTGATAATGTGTACATTTTACACAACACAAGGAGGGTTCTAACATATGGGGAGTCAAAGTGGTGAGGAGTGTAGGAGAACTGATAATGTGTACATTTTACACACGTAAGGAGGGTTCTAACATATGGGGAGTCAATAGTGGTGAGGAGTGTAGGGAGAACTGATAATGTGTACATTTTACACAACGTAAGGAGGGTTCTAACATATGGGGAGTCAATCGTGGTGAGGAGTGTAGGGAGAACTGATAATGTGTACATTTTACACACGTAAGGAGGGTTCTAACATATGGGGAGTCAAAAGTGGTGAGGAGTGTAGGAGAACTGATAATGTGTACATTTTACACACGTAAGGAGGGTCTCTAACATATGGGGAGTCAATCGTGGTGAGGAGTGTAGGGAGAACTGATAATGTGTACATTTTACACACGCAAGGAGGGTTCTAACATATGGGGAGTCAAAAGTGGTGAGGAGTGTAGGGAGAACTGTTAATGTGTACATTTTACACACGTAAGGAGGGTTCTAACATATGGGGAGTCAATAGTGGTGAGGAGTGTAGAGAGAACTGTTAATGTGTACATTTTACACACGTAAGGAGGGTTCTAACATGGGGAGTCAAAAGGTGAGGAGTGTAGGAGAACTGTTAATGTGTACATTTTACACAACGTAAGGAGGGGTTCTAACATATGGGGAGTCAATAGTGGTGAGGAGTGTAGGGAGAACTGTTAATGTGTACATTTTACACACGTAAGGAGGGTTCTAACATATGGGGAGTCAAAAGTGGTGAGAGTGTAGAGAGAACTGTTAATGTGTACATTTTACACACGTAAGGAGGGTTCTAACATATGGGAAGTCAATAGTGGTGAGGAGTGTAGGGAGAACTGTTAATGTGTACATTTTACACACATAAGGAGGGTTCTAACATATGGGGAGTCAATAGTGGTGAGGAGTGTAGGAGAACTGTTAATGTGTACATTTTACACAATGTAAGGAGGGGTTCTAACATATGGGGAGTCAATAGTGGTGAGGAGTGTAGAGAGAACTTATAATGTGTACATTTTACACACATAAGGAGGGTTCTAACATATGGGAAGTCAATAGTGGTGAGGAGTGTAGGAGAACTGTTAATGTGTACATTTTACACACGTAAGGAGGGGTTCTAACATATGGGAGTCAAAAGTGGTGAGGAGTGTAGGAGAACTGATAATGTGTACATTTTACACACGTAATGAGGGTTCTAACATATGGGAGTCAATAGTGGTGAGGAGTGTAGAGAGAACTGATAATGTGTACATTTTACACACGTAAGGAGGGTTCTAACATATGAGAAGTCAATAGTGGTGAGGAGTGAAGAGAGAACTGATAATGTGTACATTTTACACACATAAAGGAGGGTTCTAACATATGGGGAGTCAATAGTGGTGAGGAGTGTAGGAGAACTGATAATGTGTACATTTTACACACGTAAGGAGGGTTCTAACATATGGGGAGTCAATAGTGGTGAGTGTAGAGAGAACTGATAATGTGTACATTTTACACATAAGGAGGGTTCTAACATATGGGGAGTCAAAAGTGGTGAGGAGTGTAGAGAACTGTTAATGTGTACATTTTACACAACGTAAGGAGGGGTTCTAACATATGGGGAGTCAAAAGTGGTGAGGAGTGTAGGAGAACTGATAATGTGTACATTTTACACACGTAAGGAGGGTTCTAACATATGGGGAGTCAATAGTGGTGAGGAGTGTAGGAGAACTGATAATGTGTACATTTTACACACGTAAGGAGGGTTCTAACATACAAGTCAATAGTGGTGAGGAGTGTAGAGAGAACTGTTAATGTGTACATTTTACACACACAAGGAGGGTTCTAACATATGGGGAGTCAATCGTGGTGAGGAGTGTAGGGAGAACTGTTAATGTGTACATTTTACACACATAAGGAGGGGTTCTAACATATGGGAAGTCAATAGTGGTGAGGAGTGTAGAGAGAACTGATAATGTGTACATTTTACACACGTAAGGAGGGGTTCTAACATATGGGGAGTCAATAGTGGTGAGGAGTGTAGAGAGAACTGATAATGTGTACATTTTACACACATAAGGAGGGGTTCTAACATATGGGGAGTCAAAAGTGGTGAGGAGTGTAGAGAACTGATAATGTGTACATTTTACACACGTAAGGAGGGGTTCTAACATATGGGGAGTCAATCGTGGTGAGGAGTGTAGGGAGAACTGATAATGTGTACATTTTACACACGTAAGGAGGGGTTCTAACATATGGGGAGTCAATCGTGGTGAGGAGTGTAGGGAGAACTGATAATGTGTACATTTTACACACGTAAGGAGGGGTTCTAACATATGGGGAGTCAATCGTGGTGAGGAGTGTAGGGAGAACTGATAATGTGTACATTTTACACACGTAAGGAGGGTTCTAACATATGGGGAGTCAATCCTGGTGAGGAGTGTAGGGAGAACTGATAATGTGTACATTTTACACACGTAAGGAGGAGTTCTAACATATGGGGAGTCAAAAGTGGTGAGGAGTGTAGGGAGAACTGATAATGTGTACATTTTACACACGTAAGGAGGGGTTCTAACATATGGGAGTCAATCGTGGTGAGGAGTGTAGGAGAACTGATAATGTGTACATTTTACACAACGCAAGGAGGAGTTCTAACATATGGGGAGTCAAAAGTGGTGAGGAGTGTAGGGAGAACTGATAATGCTACATTTTACATCAACGCAAGGAGGGTTCTAACATATGGGGAGTCAATAGTGGTGAGGAGTGTAGGGAGAACTGATAATGTGTACATTTTACACACGCAATAAGGGTTTCTAACATATGGGGAGTCAATCGTGTGAGGAGTGTAGGAGAACTGATAATGTGTACATTTTACACAACGTAAGGAGGAGTTCTAACATATGGGGAGTCAAAAAAGTGGTGAGGAGTGTAGAGAGAACTGTTAATGTGCACATCTTTACAATACGCAAGGAGGGGTTCTCAACATATGGGGAGTCAAAAGTGGTGAGGAGTGTAGAGAGAACTGATAATGTGTACATTTTACACACGTAAGGATGGGTTCTAACATATGGGAAGTCAATCGTGGTGAGGAGTGTAGGGAGAACTGTTAATGTGTACATTTTACACACGTAAGGAGGGGTTCTAACATATGGGGAGTCAATAGTGGTGAGGAGTGTAGGAGAACTGATAATGTGTACATTTTACAACGTAAGGAGGGGTTCTAACATATGGGAAGTCAATCGTGGTGAGGAGTGTAGGGAGAACTGTTAATGTGTACATTTTACACACATAAGGAGGGGTTCTAACATATGGGGAGTCAATAGTGGTGAGGAGTGTAGGAGAACTGATAATGTGTACATTTTACACACGCAAGGAGGGTTCTAACATATGGGGAGTCAATAGTGGTGAGGAGTGTAGAGAGAACTGATAATGTGTACATTTTACACAATACAAGGAGGGTTCTAACATACGGGGAGTCAAAAGTGGTGAGGAGTGTAGAGAACTGATAATGTGTACATTTTACACACGCAATGAGGGGTTCTAACATATGGGGAGTCAAAAAGTGGTGAGGAGTGTAGGAGAACTGATAATGTGTACATTTACACACGTAATGAGGGGTTCTAACATATGGGGAGTCAATCGTGGTGAGGAGTGTAGAGGAGAACTGATAATGTGTACATTTTACACACGTAAGGAGGGGTTCTAACATATGAGAAGTCAATAGTGGTGAGGAGTGAAGGGAGAACTGATAATGTGTACATTTTACACAACATAAGGAGGGGTTCTAAATATATGGGGAGTCAAAAGTGGTGAGGAGTGTAGGGAGAACTGATAATGTGTACATTTTACAACACGTAAGGAGGGGTTCTAACATATGGGAGTCAATCGTGGTGAGGAGTGTAGGGAGAACTGATAATGTGTACATTTACACAACGTAAGGAGGGGTTCTAACATATGGGGAGTCAATCGTGGTGAGGAGTGTAGGGAGAACTGATAATGTGTACATTTTACACAACGTAAGGAGGGTTCTAACATATGGGGAGTCAATCGTGGTGAGGAGTGTAGGAGAACTGATAATGTGTACATTTTACACACGTAAGGAGGGTTCTAAACATATGGGGAGTCAATCGTGGTGAGGAGTGTGGGAGAACTGATAATGTGTACATTTTACACACGTAAGGAGGAGTTCTAACATATGGGAGTCAAAAGTGGTGAGGAGTGTAGGGAGAACTGATAATGTGTACATTTTACACAACGCAAGGAGGGTCTCTAACATATGGGGAGTCAATCGTGGTGAGGAGTGTAGGGAGAACTGATAATGTGTACATTTTACAATTAACGTAAGGAGGAGTTCTAACATATGGGGAGTCAAAAGTGGTGAGGAGTGTAGGAGAACTGATAATCTGTACATTTTACACAACGCAAGGAGGGTTCTAACATATGGGGAGTCAATAGTGGTGAGGAGTGTAGGAGAACTGATAATGTGTACATTTTACACACGTAATGAGGAGTTCTAACATATGGGGAGTCAAAAGTGGTGAGGAGTGTAGAGAGAACTGTTAATGTGTACATTTTACACACGTAAGGATGGGTTCTAACATATGGGAAGTCAATCGTGGTGAGGAGTGTAGGGAGAACTGTTAATGTGTACATTTTACACACATAAGGAGGGCAAATCTTAACATATGGGGAGTCAATAGTGGTGAGGAGTGTAGGGAGAACTGATAATGTGTACATTTTACACACGTAAGGAGGGGTTCTAACATATGGGGAGTCAATAGTGGTGAGGAGTGTAGAGAGAACTTATAATGTGTACATTTTACACACATAAGGAGGGGTTCTAACATATGGGGAGTCAAAAGTGGTGAGGAGTGTAGGAGAACTGATAATGTGTACATTTTACACACGTAATGAGGGGTTCTAAACATATGGGGAGTCAAAAGTGGTGAGGAGTGTAGGAGAACTGATAATGTGTACATTTTACATAACGTAATGAGGGTTCTAACATATGGGGAGTCAATCGTGGTGAGGAGTGTAGGGAGAACTGATAATGTGTACATTTTACACACACGTAAGGAGGGTTCTAAACATATGAGAAGTCAATAGTGGTGAGGAGTGAAGGGAGAACTGATAATGTGTACATTTTACACACATAAGGAGGGGTTCCAACACATGGGGAGTCAAAAGTGGTGAGGAGTGTAGGAGAACTGATAATGTGTACATTTTACACAACGTAATGAGGGGTTCTAACATATGGGGAGTCAATCGGTGAGGAGTGTAGGAGAACTGATAATGTGTACATTTTACACACAATATAAGGAGGGGTTCTAACATATGGGGAGTCAAAAGCGGTGAGGAGTGTAGAGAACTGTTAATCTGGTACATTTTACACAACGTAAGGAGGGTTCTAACATATGGGGAGTCAAAAGTGGTGAGGAGTGTAGAGAACTGTTAATGTGTACATTTTACACACACGCAAGGAGGGTTCTAACATATGGGGAGTCAAAGTGGTGAGGAGTGTAGAGAATTGTTAATGTGTACATTTTTACACACGCAAGGAGGGGTTCTAACATATGGGAGTCAATGAGTGGTGAGGAGTGTAGAGAATTGTTAATGTGTACATTTTACACAACGTAAGGAGGGGTTCTAACATATGGGAAGTCAATAGTGGTGAGGAGTGTAGAGAGAACTGATAATGTGTACATTTTACACACACCAAGGAGGGTTCTAACATATGGGGAGTCAAAAGTGGTGAGGAGTGTAGAGAGAACTGATAATGTGTACATTTTACACAACGTAAGGAGGGGTTCTAACATATGGGGAGTCAATCGTGGTGAGGAGTGTAGGGAGAACTGATAATGTGTACATTTTACACACGTAAGGAGGAGTTCTAACATATGGGGAGTCAAAAGTGGTGAGGAGTGTAGGGAGAACTGATAATGTGTACATTTTACACACGTAAGGAGGGTTCTAACATATGGGGAGTCAATCGTGGAGGAGGTGTAGGGAGAACTGATAATGTGTACATTTTACACACAACGCAAGGAGGAGTTCTAACATATGGGGAGTCAAAAGTGGTGAGGAGTGTAGGGAGAACTGATAATCTGTACATTTTACACACGTAAGGAGGGGTTCTAACATATGGGGAGTCAATAGTGGTGAGGAGTGTAGGGAGAACTGATAATGTGTACATTTTACACACGTAAGGAGGGGTTCTAACATATGGGGAGTCAATCGTGGTGAGGAGTGTAGGAGAACTGATAATGTGTACATTTTACACAACGACAAGGAGGAGTTCTAACACATGGGGAGTCAAAAGTGGTGAGGAGTGTAGAGAGAACTGTTAATGTGTACATTTTACACACGTAAGGAGGGTTCTAACATATGGGAAGTCAATGGTGGTGAGGAGTGTAGGGAGAACCGTTAATGTGTACATTTTACACACATACAAGGAGGGGTCTCCAACATATGGGGAGTCAATAGTGGTGAGGAGTGTAGGGAGAACTGATAATGTGTACATTTAATACACGCAAGGAGGGGTTCTAACATATGGGGAGTCAATAGTGGTGAGGAGTGTAGAGAGAACTTATAATGTACATTTTACACACAAGGAGGGTTCCTAACATATGGGGAGTCAAAAGTGGTGAGGAGTGTAGGAGAACTGATAATGTGTACATTTTACAATAACGTAATGAGGGGTTCTAACATATGGGGAGTCAAAAGTGGTGAGGAGTGTAGGGAGAACTGATAATGTGTACATTTTACACACGCAATGAGGGTCTCTAACATATGGGGAGTCAATCGTGGTGAGGAGTGTAGGAGAACTGATAATGTGTACATCTTAACACACGTAAGGAGGTGGTCCCAACATATGGGGAGTCAATAGTGGTGAGGAGTGAAGGAGAACTGATAATGTGTTTTATTCAACAATACAAGGAGGGTCTCTGAACATGGGGAGTCAAAAGTGGTGAGAAGTGTAGGAGAACTGATAAAATGTACATTCTTACACACGTAATGAGGGTTCCTAACATATGGGGAGTCAATCGTGGTGAGGAGTGTAGGAGAGACTGATAATGTACACATTTACACACATAGGAGGGTTCCTAACATATGGGGAGTCAATCGTGGTGAGGAGTGTAGAGAACTGTTAATGTGTACATTTTACACACGTAAGGAGGGTTCTAACATATGAGGAGTCAATAGTGGTGAGGAGTGTAGGGAGAACTGATAATGTGTACATTTTACACACCCTAAGGAGGGTTCTAACATATGGGGGAGTCAAAAGTGGTGAGGAGTGTAGGGAGAACTGATAATGTGTACATTTTACACACATAAGGAGGGTTCTAACATGTGGGGGAGTCAAGAGTGGTGAGGAGTGTAGAGAGGAACTGATAATGTGTACATTTTACACACATAAGGAGGGAGTTCCCAACATATGGGGAGTCAAAAGTGGTGAGGTGTGCAGAGAGAACTGTTAATGTGTACATCTTTACACACGTAAGGAGGGGTTCTAACATACAGGGGAGTCAAAAGGTGGTGAGGAGTGTAGAGAGGAATTGTTAATGTGTACATTTTACACACATAAGGAGGGGTTCTAACATATAGGGAAGTCAATAGTGGTGAGGAGTGTAGAGAGACTTGTTAATGTGTACATTTTACACACCCTAAGGAGGTTCTTAACATATGGGAGTCAAAAGTGGTGAGGAGTGTAGAGAGAACTGATAATGTGTACATTTTACACACACACGTAATGAGGGTTCTAACATATGGGGAGTCAATCGTGGTGAGGAGTGTAGGGAGAACTGATAATGTGTACATTTCCACACACGTAAGGAGGGGTTCTAACATATGGGGGAGTCAAAAGTGGTGAGGAGTGTAGGGAGAACTGATAATGTGTACATGTTACACACACATGTAAGGAGGGTTCTCAACATATGGGGAGTCAATCGTGGTGAGGAGTGTAGGAGAACTGATAATGTGTACATTTACACACACGTAAGGAGGAGTTCTAACATATGGGGAGTCAATCGTGGTGAGGAGTGTAGGAGGAGCTGATAATGTGTACATTTACACACGTAAGGAGTGGGTTCTAACATATGGGGAGTCAATAGTGGTGAGGAGTGTAGGGAGAACTGATAATGTGTACATTTTACACACACGTAATGAGGGTCTCTAACATATGGGGAGTCAATCGTGGTGAGGAGTGTAGGGAGAACTGATAATGTGTACATCTTTACAATGTAATGAGGGAGTTCTAAATATATGGGGAGTCAAAGTGGTAAGAGGAGTGTAGAGAACTGTTAATGTGCACATTTTACACATGTAAGGAGGGTTCTAACATGGGGTCAATCGTGGTGAGGAGTGTAGGGAGAACTGTTAATGTGTACATTTTACACACATACATAGGAGAATTTCTAACATATGGGGAGTCAATAGTGAGTGAGGGAGTGTAGGGAGAACTGATAATGTGTACATTTTACACACGTAAGGAGGGTCTCTAACATAGGGGAGTCAATAGTGGTGAGGTGTAGAGAGAACTATATAATGTGTACATTTACACACATGGGAGGGTTCTCAAACATATGGGAGTCAAAGTGGTGAGGAGGTGTAGGGAGAACTGATAATGTGTACATTTTACACGTAATGAGGGGTTCTAACATATGGAGTCAAAGTGGTGAGGAGTGTAGGGAGAAACTGATAATGTGTGCATTTTACACACGTGGGGAGGGAGTTCCTAACATATGGGAGTCAATCGTGGTGAGTGTAGGGAGAACTGATAATGTGTACATTTACACACATAAGGAGGGGTTCTAACATAATGGGAAGTCAATGAGTGGTGAGGAGTGTGAGAAGGGCTGATAATGTGTAACATTTTACACACGCGTAAGGAGGGGTTCTAACATATGGGGGAGTCAATAGTGGTGAGGAGTGTAGGAGGGAACTGATAATGTGTACATCTTTACACACATGAGGGAGGAGTTCTAACATATGGGGAGTCAAAGTGGTGAGGAGTGTAGGGAGAACTGATAATAATGTACATTTTACACGTGGGAGGAGGGGTTCTAACATATGGGAGTCAATCGTGGTGAGGAGTGTAGGAGGGAACTGATAATGTGTACATTTTACACACATAAGGAGGGTTCTAACATATGGGGAGTCAATCGTGGTGAGGAGTGTAGGAGGACTGATAATGTGTACATTTTACACACATAAGGAGGGGTTCTAACATATGGGAGTCAAAAGTGAGTGAGGTGTAGGGAGAACTGATAATGTGTACATTTTACACACGTAAGGAGGGTTCTAACATATGGGGAGTCAAAAGTGGTGAGGAGTGTAGGGAGAAGCTGATAATGTGTACATCTTACACAACGTAAGGAGGAGTTCTAACATATGAGTCAAAAGTGGTGAGGTGTGTAGGAGAACTGATAATGTTACATTTTACACACACGTAAGGAGAGGGTTCTAACATATAGGGAGTCAATCGTGGTGAGGAGTGTAGGAGGGAACTGATAATGTGTACATTTTACACACACGTAAGGAGGAGTTCTAACATATGGGGAGTCAAAGTGGTGAGGAGTGTAGGAGAACTGATAATGTGTACATTTTACACACACGTAAGGAGGGTTCCTAACATATGGGAGTCAATAGTGGTGAGGAGTGTAGAGAGAACTGATAATGTGTACATTTTACACACATGTAAGGAGGGGTTCTAAACATATGGGGAGTCAATCGTGGTGAGGAGGTGTAGGGAGAACTGATAGTATTTACATTTTACACAATGCAAGGAGGAGTTCTAACATATGGGGAGTCAAAAAGTGGTGAGGAGTGTAGAGAGAACTGATAATGTGTACATTTTACACACGTAAGGAGGGGGTTCTAACATATGGGGAGTCAAAGTGGGTGAGGAGTGTAGGAGAACTGATAATGTGTACATTTTACACACGCAAGGATGGGTTCTAACATATGGGAAGTCAATCAGGTGAGGGAGTGTAGGAGAACTGATAATGTGTACATTTTACACACGTAATGGGGAGGGGTTCTAACATATGGGAGTCAATAGTGGTGAGGAGTGTAGGGAGAGACCTGATAATGTGTGCATTTTACACACGTAAGGAGGGTTCTAACATATGGGAAGTCAATCGTGGTGAGGAGTGTAGGGAGAACTGTTAATGTGCATTTTACACAATATGGGGAGGGTTCTAACATATGGGGAGTCAAATAGTGGTGAGGAGTGTAGAGGAGAACCGATAATGTGTACATTTTACACACGTAAGGAGGGGTTCTAACATATGGGGAGTCAATAGTGGTGAGGAGTGTAGAGAGAACTGATAATGTGTACATTTACAATACATGGAGGGTTCTAACATTACGAGGAGTCAAGAAGTGGTGAGGAGTGTAGGAGAACTGATAATGTGTACATTTTACACACGTAATGAGGGGTTCTAACATATGGGGAGTCAAAAGTGGTGAGGAGTGTAGGGAGAACTGATAATGTGTACATTTTACAC